>NW_027494537.1:0-196510 GCF_021521415.1 Bidens hawaiensis | reverse complement strand
TCCAAATCATTTTGATGAATACATTCATCATGATTAATGTTACTCATCTACAATCACCATTATGTTGAGATAAAGTCAATTGGATTAACACTCAAGCTCTTGGTATTCACATTTGCATAAAATAATTTATACATTTCATTTTTGTTTCTTGAAACTATTTATTGGGATACTCTTCCAAAATGAAAGATAAAACTTCCACATAGTTCAAACAAAGTGAATTATGGTAGAAAACATCTATATGTCCATCGCTATTGTAAATTCAATTAAGTCGGTGAATTTTCATTGATGAATATCCAAGGATTTAAATATCTCATTACCATATACTAATTCATATGTTACAATTCACACATAGTGAATTTCCAAGGAGTTAATACATCATTAACATATATTAATTTATATATTACAATTCACACTTAGTGAATTTCCAAGGAATTAATATATCATTAACATATATTAATTCATATGTTACAATTCACACTTAGTGAATTTCCAAGGAGTTAATACATCATTAACATATATTAATTCATATGTTACAATTCACACTTAGTGAATTTCCAAGGAGTTAATACGTCATTAACATATATTAATTCGTATTTAGTGATTTCCAAGGAGTTACACATCACTTCTCAAAGTGTTATTATCTTCAAAACTTTCATTATCCGTCAAGAATCATCTCAGTGATATCGTTTTATATTATGTATACAAGTACTCCCTCAAATAGAAATCCATGTACAAATATCTTCATATCCTCGTTTCACTATTGAAACCACACTCTTGAACAAATATGTTCAAATAACATCAACTTGTAACAATTACTACACTTAAGTAGCAAATCTTGAACAATCAATCTTGTTAACACAACACGTAGTTGTTGTCACCATAAAGTATCCTTGAGAACGTTATATTTGGTTAACACATACTACTTTTAGCAATAGTAGCGAATCATTTTCTAAAAAAAAATATATATGCAAAACTTTGTTTAGAATCATTTTAAATCATTTCCTTGGTTTTACAAAATATTATATTATTAATAAAAAAAGGTTTATTAAATCAAATATCAAAACCTAAAACATCAAACAATGTTATATGATTTAGATTTAATATCCATGTACTTCAACAATTTCTAGCGCACATGTCTAAAAAAACATGTTATAATGCGCACATTAAAAAACTTAACATTTTCATATAATAACGTTTTCAAAGGATAGAGTTTATAAAATAAACAATTTCTAAATGTTTCTAATGCACACACTAGAAAATTAGATGTTCACATAAAACATTTTCAATCAGTATGGTTTATAAAATAAACAATTTCCAACAAACATGTTAGAACTTAAACAATTCTAACACGCACGTTAGATGAAAGACAATACATACATGAACCATTAAACATATGACAAAACCTTTTAAATTGTTGGTTTTCTAGTGTATAGCCCAAAGATCTCTCCATTAACATCGAGTCAATGCTTGAATTATTAATAAGTTAATGAGAGGAATATGAACAGACACACGTGGAATCTTTTGTGCACTATTTCACCAAAACACACATGTACGTCTCACTACAATATTTTCTAACACGCCCGTTAGAAAATTAACGTTTACACAAAACGTTATAAATAAATCGTATCTTACACGCATGTTAAATATTTAACGTTTACAAGAAATGAATTGTTTACTTAAAACCATTTCTAACACAATTGTTAGACATAAACGATTGCAAAATCGTTAAACAAAACTAATGAAAACCCAACGGTTTTTCAAGATCGGTTCTAACACTACAGTTAAAATACAAAAAATTACACAAATCGTTTTCTAAAACAAAACGGTTGAATCAAATATTACGTTTTGTAAAACGGTATAGGATTTAAGATTGCATCATGATCTCTAAAATCCAAACACACCAAGTTGTACTACACACATAATTCCCAAAAAAATATATTTATAAGATTATAATATCTAAAATATTTTTATTTCAAACCATTTCGTGAACCCAAAATCCTTATAAATAAAGTTTTAAGATTGTAGCAACAATGTTAGTGCACAGTTTTGCGTATTGAGTCTTTGTAATTGTCGTTAATGTATTTGTCGTTTGTTTAATGTAATAAACATTTATTATATCATGTAACTCGTTAAAGTATTAGGCTAGTTCGCGAAGGATGTTTAGCGAACTAGCCCTTAAGTTAAGTCCTCTCTGATTCGTTAGGGGATGTTAACGAATCAGAGAGTATTTCGTCTAAATTATGTATGTAACGAAGTGGGATCTGTTTCGCTAGGGGATGTTAGCGAACCAGACCTATCT
Source organism: Bidens hawaiensis (assembly GCF_021521415.1). NCBI lineage: Eukaryota > Viridiplantae > Streptophyta > Magnoliopsida > Asterales > Asteraceae > Bidens > Bidens hawaiensis. The sequence continues at coordinate 194,211 of NW_027494537.1, read as the reverse complement.
TCTATATATAGTGAACACTGTTCACTTGTTATTTAAGTTTTGAGAGTTTAATTAACGATACTCTGTCAAAATCCTCTCTCAATCTTCATCACTAATATTATACAATTACATATACTGATAATATATAAACATACACAACACCTAATCATACGTAATTATGAGTTAGATCTATTGTTAAGGTATTAATTGATTAAGCACAGATCTGAGATCTACTAGTGTTATTGTTATTGAGATTGATACATATACGGGATCCAACAAACAATCTTATGAATTCTGTTTTAAGATCGTAGGAAATGGGTCACAATAATATTTAAAATGATAAAATAAAATAAGTATAATGATTCTCTCGTTATACAAGGGATATATCGTAGTAGAATACCGTGTACAAAACCAAAAATAAAATTAATATAGAGAACAATTTATATAGATTCGTGTCGATGTCTTTGGTGAGAACTTCACCAGAAACTTCTTGACTCGAACTTCCACACATTGAGTATCTTCACATTCGTCTTAGTTTTCCTTGGTGTGACTAAGATTCTTATCCTTGACCCAACTCCATTGGCTGCAACAAAACATGAACATAATAATATATATTGAGCGTTGGTTGAGGCACGTATTCAATAAGCTTCCCTTAAAACAGATTTTGGGTCTCCACTAAAGATTCCGTCTGTCTCCCAGGGTACAACAGCCGAAGCAGTATGTACTGCCAGAAAAGGCTACGCGCCCGAGGTTACATCGGGTATATCGGTATTCTTGAAAATGAATATTCTAGAATATCTTAATATCTTGAAAATGAATATTCTCCAAACCAAGAGTTTTATATTATTATTACAATAATTAATTTCCATTCACATTTTTTAAATTTTCCAACAAATATCTTAATATCCTATAGAGTCTTGCTAATAAATCTGGCCACCAAAGATATGTGAAGAAAGTATCCTGTGAAGGTGCGAGTTTTAATTTGGACATTTCTTTTATTGTTTGATTAAATTTTAATTTTGATTACTCACCAATTAAAAATCATGCAATTATTTATGTTGACTAAAATTAACAAAACCAGTTTACCTACTTTATTAACAGATATTTCACAAAACACGATGCATACAATATGTATGCATACATTAATATTTTAGTGCTCACTCCCCTACAAAAAAAAACACAACATCTAACAAATCGTATGCACATGCGGAAACGTTCGCACCGATAACCCACGCTACAAAACCAATTAATACGATAAGATAAATTGTGCGAACCCACGACCACTTTTGCTACTTTTGTTAATGTGGTGGAAATTACCTAAATACTCTCACATGCCTGGCACATGTGAGAACTTAATTAAAACGTTAACGGTCGTTTGTCAAAATGACTCAAAGCAAGACATTTTGTTATATAAAGGATAATAAGTGAAAACAAATATTTTTTAAAGGATCATATCGTAAATTGACTATGTTTAAAGGACAAAAATTCTAATTCTAATTTATTACAAGAGAAATTTATTCTTTTCATCCTTTTGAATTATGTAACTTACGAAATGGGTCATTTTTTAAATGGCTTTCACTCTTCGTAATTTATTTGCTTATTTGGCTCGTTTTAATTGTTTACACTAAAAGACGTTAAATTTTTAAGTTAAATGAAAGCATGTGTACAGCAAATGAGAGCCTTTTTTTTTAAATTTTATTTTACCCATTAAAGGACTAATTGTGTATTTAATTTTTATTTTGTATAGTTTACCCCTTTTTTTATTAAAACAATTAAATTTTGGAAACTTGATTAAAAAAGCAATTAAGATATGAAATACCGAAAATAAACACACTCACCCCAGGATCGGTTTCGAGAAGGCGAAAATTTTTTTTTGTCTAAGATTAAAAAACTTGGGCCTTAAGTAAAAGGAATATTTTGTTGGATTTTAAACAATTTAATTTTAAATGGACTTATTTCATTATGATTTGAGTTGTGTGAAAAACTTTTGCCTAAAAATGTAAGACCCTAACCTGTTTATAACATTTTTAGGCGTAAAATACGCTTGTTAGGACTTAAAAACCAGGTCTAACTAAAAATTTTGCGGATGGCATGATAACATTACACGAAATACATAACTAGTAATAAAAATTTTACAAATTTTATATTTACATGATACCAAGACTATATTAGACTTCGTATTCTAATGAATTATTATAGCGGAAGCTTGTTTGGTTCGGTTGTGTTCAGTTCTTCGACAACTTGACCATCAATCCATGTCATTTGTCACACCCCGATCAAAGGCGGCGGAACATGTTGGGGCGTAACGTATTGATTGGACAGTAGTTCAAAAGACACTAATTAAAGCGACAATAATTATTTAATTTAAGTAACATTAAACAAGTACACAAATTTAATAATAAAATACAAATACATCATTTTTTTGTATTTTGAATAATATCCTAAGGTCAAACTATTGTCCGAAAATTGACGAATGCTACAGTATTCACAACTTTTTGAAAATTTCGTCCCGAAATTATAGAAAAACCATAACATAAAGAAAGAAAGTAAGTGTCAAGAGATTTTTTTTAAATAAAAATACCACAGATCTTCAAGTGACCCAAATAACGCTACCAAAGAAAAATATGATAAGGACACTTATATAGGATGTACCAATGAGGTATCTACCATGCACTTATCACATTCATATTTGTATCTAAGGTTTTGAGTTATGACACACAACTTTATTCACTATGAGTTCCATGCAAGGAGTTCGATAATTATGCGTGCACTCATAATTATTTAGGTCGTCGCATGATGCACATAGTTCGTCCCGTTGTGCGGGTTCGAAAACACTGTAAAAGAATTTTTTTTATAACTAAGTGGAAATTGTTTGATCAAGAGTAATGAAACTAAGTAAATGCGTGAAATTTGATGTTCATAAATAACTCATTAGTGAACCTAGAAAAATATAACGAAGTTGTTGAAGTTAACCATCGAAAGTAATAACAATAAAGTGAAATAAATAGATGGAGGAAATTTTGAAATTATATAACTATCTTACACATTCGGTGTATTTGAAATACTTGAGGTGACAACAAAATTCATGAATAACTAAACACATAAATAGGTTAACAAAACACATGATTAAAGAATATTATACAAGATGAGGCTTTGAATCAAGATTATAAAATTCTTGAATAACTAAACACATAAATAGGTCAACAACCATCCCATCGTTTGTTAATCAAAATCGTTAATATGATATGATATAATTCGATACAACATGACACGATACGATACCATGCGATATATAAATCAATTGTTATCATATAATAAGATCTGTGACATACTACGTAATATAATAATCATCAAATATTCATAACATTGATAATATTATTTTTTACACGCTCTACTCTGTTACACTCCAACCTACGGCGGAAATATCGGGGCGTGAACTGATTGTTCATAGCTCTTAAGGTACTATCATACAAAATTTAAAAATGGGAATATCTATTTAAGTCGATTAAATGATTCAAATAATTAAAGTACAAAGTACAACTCATTTAAACAACCAATGAATATATAAATCTAACTCTTGTTCATAATTCTTCTAACTTAAATCTTCGCTAAGTCTTCACCAACTTGCAATTATTTCAAACAATAACAATCATATGCGTATTAAATTGTAAGGCCCCGATCCCGGTGCTCTACTTTGGACGTTGGATTTACTTATAAACACAGTTATAAATATCAGAGTTAATAGAAACTTTCGCGAAATATAAAAACTTCAAACAATAAATATTACATGACTCCCATATCTTGTCTTATCAAGCATTCATATTCATTTAAACATAAAACATAGTCTTTAAATCATCATTAAATTTTCTTGAGATGCCAGTGTCTTCAATTCCATGCCATGTGTCCTCATCAAGAGAGCTGCCTCATCCTACGCACATGCGTGCATACTAAAATTCAGTTACGCTGAGTGAGTTCTAGTTAATCAATTAACTTACTTTTCATACACGTATACGTGCCCGAAGGTACACATTACATACTTAACATGTTCATCATTCTTCCATATACGTTCATAACTAACCTTACATAATAAAGAGCATTACACCCTACATACCTTGGATATTATTAGGGTTCGGTGCCCTACATCCTCGGATATTATTAGGGTCCGTCTCCCTCCATTCTCGGATACGATTAGGGTCCGGTACCCTCCATCCTCGGATATTATTAAGGCCCGGTCTCCCTTTCTTACCTACTATCATGCCATACCTTTCTTTATATATAATTATAAGTTTCATATGTACATACATCATTCATTCATCATATACAACAATCACATCATCGAACCATTGCCTAGCAGTACATGCAATATCCGAAGATCATTCACACACGACAAGCATTCATTCATACATAAAACATATAAAGAATACACTTACCACTTAAGGTAAGTGTATTAACTAAACACATCTAGTATGAACAAAACCCCGAAAACATAACAAGGAATGGGGCTAGAAACTCACCTGAACTCGGTTACATTAATCGTTAATGGTTATCCCTTTCTTTAGTTGTGCGCGACTAACTGTGTAACAATTACACGTATCAGTTAACTATCACTACCCATATCTTATTTATAGTTTAGTTATAACCATCAAAGAACGGGGATCCGGGGGCAACGCCCCTTGCAGCGGGGTTCTAGGGGCGACAGCCCCTAGCAGGGTCCAAGGGGTAGAACACTGTCGTAACACATTTTTCATTAGAATTCTAATTTATTATTTTATTTGCTAACTCATAAAGTTCGAGGGCTTCTTTGTAATTAATCCATTTTAATCTAAGTCTAGAGACCTTTCTGCCATTCTTTCAAAGTTTAAATCCCAGTTCCTTAACGAATGGGGCTGATTCGTTACTTTTTGACGAATGGACTTTATAACGAATTGAACCTTTATAACGAACTGAACCTTATAACGAACTGAACTTTATAACGAACCGAACCTTATAACGAACTGGTCTGTATAACGAATTGAATCTTTATAACGAACTGAAGCTTATAACGAACTGGGGGTTCATTCGTCAGTTCTTCGTTAACGAATTAAAGCTTATTCGTTACTTTTCCTTAACGAAGGGGCATAACGAATTACTGTTAATTCATTATTCCTCCGTTAATGAATTAGGGTTTGGTCAGAGAATGTTAGAATATTCCCTGACATTCCCTTAACCTCGTACACACATCTCCGGCGTCGTCATTGCCGGAAAACCAGGATCTCGCCGGAAAAGCGAGATCTCAGTTATTTCTCACCGTTTTCACCATCCCCCCCCCGTTTGATCCAGATATGAGCTAGGGTGACCCCTAAGCTCATCCTTTGATCGGTTTATACCCGATTCCACCCGGATCTCGTGACTTAAACGGTTCAAGGGTGTCGGCTCGTCGTTTCGCGACTAAATCTAGCGGGTTTGGATCCATACAATATCATACTATCATTACTTCGGGTCGGGAATCGATTCTTCTTCTTGATTTTGGTTTAGAGAAAGAGAGAAATGAGAGAGAGCTTAAGTGTGTGTTTTTGATGGTGTATGGAATGGGTGGAAATGGATGGATTAAGGGTAAATTAAGGTTTGTATATCATGGGTCATGGCTTAAGCCCATGGTCTTTCTCCCATCCTTATTAACCCAAGTCCATTACCCATACTATTTAACCCAACACAAGCCCGACTCATAATAACTCATATTTTATTTTATTACCCGAAACAAGAAAACATGATGTTACAAGTCTTCCCTCCTTAAAGTGGTTTCGTCCTCGAAACCTAACTATTAAATAAACAAATTCGGGTAGAACGTACGCATCTCTTCCTCAACTTCCCAAGTGGCGTCTGATCCCTTGCGATGCTTCCACATCACTTTCACTAAGGGTATAACCTTGTGACGAAGTTGGTTTTCCTTGCAGTCCACTATCTCTACAGGCTGTTCAATGTAGTTCAGCTGTTCATCAACCTCAATATCCACCAATGGCACGTGATACATGTCATTAGCTAGGCATTTCCTCATATGAGAAACATGAAAGGTTGAATGAATTCCTTCTAACTCATCGGGTAAATGTAGCTTGTAAGCCACTTCACCCACACGATCCATAATCTTAAACGATCCAATGTACCTCGGACTCAACTTCCCTCTTTTCCTAAAACGGATAATTCCTTTCCAAGGTGAGACCTTGAGCATCACATTGTCACCAACATTAAACTCAATTGGTCATCGCCGCTTATCAGCATACGACTTCTGTCGGTCTTGAGCAGCTTTCATTCTTGCCCTGATTTGATCGAACCTTGTCGAGGTTTCTTGAACAACTTCTAAGCTTCCCATATCTTTCTGACCAATCTCTCCCCAACATACCCGGGTTCTACATCGTCTACCATAAGCATCTCAAATGGTGGCATACCAATACTTGAATGGTAGCTGTGGTTATAGGAGAACTCTGTCAGATGCAGATGATCATCCCAACTTCCTCCAAAGACTAAAACACAAGAATGTAGCATATCCTCAAGGGTTTGGATCGTCCTTTCAGACTGTCCATCTGTTTGAGGATGATACGCTGTACTGATGTTCAATCTCGTTCCCATAGCTTCATTGAACTTCTTCCAAAACCTCGAAGTAAAACGAGTATCTATATCAGATACAATCGACAGTGGCACTCCATGCTTAGTCACAACCTCTTTGATGAATAAACTTGCTAACGTTTCTGATGAGATGGCCTCTCGTATAGGCTGAAAGTGAGCACTTTTGGTCAAACAATCCACTATCATCCAAATGGTATCATGATGCTTAGCTGTACGAGGTATCTTAGCTATGAAATCCATGGTTATGTGCTCCCATTTCCATTCAGGTATCTCCAAAGGCTGCATCTTTCCATAAGGCTTCCGATGTTCGGCTTTGACTTGTAAATAAGTTAAGCACTTACTGACATAATCTACCACATCATTCTTCATACCCGGCCACCAATAGTCTCTCTACAAGTCTTGGTACATCTTATGGATATTGGATGGATCGAATACCTTGACTTATGAGCTTCATCTAAGATTTGACCTCTAAGACCTCCATGATGTGGAATCCACATACGGTCAAATCTAGTCTTAACACCATGCGTGTTTTCCATCAACTCATCCTGCTGACTGAAATCCTTTCCTTCTTCACTAGCCCTTCATCTACCAGCACCTCTGACTGCACTTTGATGACTTCTTCAAAAAGACTTGAATTCATAAACAATTGGTATGACTTCACTGTTGCAATGACTTCTTCATTCTTACGGCTTAGCGCATCGGCGACCTTGTTCGCTTTACCAGGTAGTACTTAATATCGCAGTCGTAATCCTTTATCAATTCTAGCCATCTTCTCTACCTCATGTTCAATTCTTTCTGCTCGAAGAAGTACTTTAAACTTTTTTGATCCGTGTAAATAGTACACTTAGTACCATATAGATAATGTCTCCATATCTTGAGAGCATGCACTACTGTTGCTAGCTCTAAGTCATGCGTCGGAGGAGTACTCTCATGGACTTTTAACTGTCTAGACGCATAAGCTATCACTTTTCCTCGTTGCATTAACACGCAACCTAACCCACGATGCGAATCATCGGTACAAACAACCAGATCCTCGTCACCATCGGGTGAAACAAGGATTGGAGCTTGCGTGAGTCTTCTCTTTAGTTCCTCAAAATCTTCCTCTTGAAACTTACCCTAACTGAATACTACCGAATTTCGGGTCATTCCGGTCAGCGGTGCAGCTATCTTGGAGAAGCCTTCGATGAATCTCCTGGAATAGCCAGCCAACCCTAAAAAGCTTCGTATATCGGTCGGGTTTTGCGGAGTCTTCCAATTTTTTATCGCCTCAATATTAGCTGTGTCCACGGTAATCCCTTCAGGATTAATCACGTGACCTAGGAATTGCACTTCTCGTAACTAGAAAGCGCACTTCAAAAACTTAGCGTACTACTTTTCTTTCTTCAGAGTCTCCAATACCTCTCTCAGATGCTCAGCATGATTAGACTCGTTCTTTGAATAGATCAATATATCATCAATGAAGACGATCACTGACTTATCTAACATCGCCCAACACACCCTATTCATCATGTCCAAAAACTCTACGAGAACATTCGTTAGACCGAATGACATCACGAGGAACTCGTAGTGTCCATACCGTGTCCGAAACGCTGTTTTAGGGATGTCTGCCTCCTTCACTTTCAGTTATTGGTAGCCTGAACTGAGATCTATTCGTGAGAACCAACTTGATCCTTGAAGTTGGTCAAACAGATCATCAATCCTTGGCAAAGGATATCTATTCTTTACCGTAAGCTTGTTCAATTTGCGATAGTATATGCACATTCTCATACTTCCATCCTTCTTCTTCACGAACAGCACCGGTGCGCCCCACAGGGAAACACTCGGCCTTATAGAACCCTTGACGAGGATTTCTTGCAGTTGGGACATCAGTTCTTTCATCTCTGACGACGCTAAGGTAAGGGGCTTTCGCGACATGCTGGACTCTTGGTATTAAATCTATCTGGAATTCTATCTCCCGTTCTGGTGGCAACCCCGGAAGATCCTCAGGGAATACTTCTGGGTAGTCGCACACGATAGGAACATCCTTCATTTCTTTCTTCTTGGGCATAGCGTTGACAACATACGCTAGGTAAGCACCGTACCCTCGCCTTAACAAACTCTCGGCCTTTATCATCGAAATGACATTAAGCCCGAAAGTTTCCTTATCACCGTAAACCGTCACCGCACTACCATCCAAGGACTTTAACCTTATTATCCTACTCTTGCACACTATCTGAGCTTCATACTCAGACAACCAATCCCTTCCCAAAACCACATCGAACCCTCCTAAGGTCATAACATATAAAGTAACCGGAACTCATGTCCCTCTAACTCTATCTTACAGTCTTTAACCATTCTCAATATTCTAACCGAGGTCTCACTCGCGGTTTCTACTTTAAAAGTTTTATGCACACGACAACATTTCATCTTTGCTAACTTACTAAATGTCATAGCTACAAAACTTCTATTCGCACCCGAATCGAACAATACCAAAGCAAAAATACCATTTACTAGAAACGTACCTGTCACAACATCAGGAATCTGTCTGGCTTGTTCCTGAGACAGCATGTAGGCCCTAGTCCTTGGCCTAGCTTGTTCAGTATCCTTCTTCCCATCTCCTCCAGCTTCACCCTCAGTGTATTCCCTTGCAAAATGACCCGTCTTACCACACTTATAACATGCGTATTTTTCATTGCATTCGTTAGCATAGTGCCCCATCTTCCCACACTTATAGCAAGCATTTGTCTCAAGCTTGCACTCTGCACCATGAGCCTTTCCACATTTGTGACACACATCCGAACCAGTACCCTACTTGAACTCGCCACCATGCACCTTTCCACATGTCTTGCATGTCTTTCTCTCCTACACCTTCTGCTTCTTGTACTTAGGGTTCCATAACTGAGTACCTGATCTCCTGACATGAGCGACCCATTTCTTATCCTTCTTCTATTCCGCCACCACAACATTTGCCGACAAGTCATCGTAAACCATTTCTGCGAGCCCTACAGTAGAATAAATTGTACCAGGTCTACTAGCCTTGAACAAGACGCGAATATTCTGTGGCAGTCCTCTCACATAGCACTTGATCCTCTTGTCCTCAGTGTTAACCATACGAAGCACCAACTTAGACATCTGGTTGAATTCAGTAGTATACTCTCGATGCGTCATCTTTCCCGCTTTCAAGTTCAATAACCTCATATCCGCCCTCTCAACTTCGGCATCCGTACAGAACCTTTTCATCACCAACTCTTTCAGGTCATCCCACCTCATCGCCTTAATCTCATCCCGACTCTTCCTCTGCTCCACACTTTCCCACCAATACATAGCTTCCTCACCAAACGACTGAGTGGCATAACCCACTGCATGGTAGGGGACGGCAGTCTCTAATGCGGATAACCTTGTCCATCGCGGTTATCCATTGAAAGGTGGCAATTGCGTCTCCTATACCAGTAAGCTTCGGCGGGTCGCAACCTTTAAATGACTTGTAGTTACACCCACCTCTGCCTCTCTTTCTGTCATCAACCTTAACCGATCGAACTTCGCTCAAGTCACCCTTCTCTCCTTCATCATCCTTCTTACTCTTTTCCCCAGACTTCTCATCAGTTCTTACATGACTTTCAGCAGACTTTTCTGGATTCAAGTTCTTCACAACAGCGGCTACAGCTTGAGCAATGGAAGCTTGAACAACAGGGTTAAGTTGATACCCTTCGTTGTTGCTCGGGTTTCGACCAACTGCACTTCCTTCTTCCTCAGTGTTAGTGGCTGTTCTTACAGAAGGTTCTCGGACAATGCGTGGTCTAACACGTCGTCCCGTACAACCTCCTCGCTCTACGGTCTTCCTTGCTCCAGCCATTCGTATCCTATAAGGAAACACAAACATCATCACTCAAGGAACTATTTAGTACAAGGATAGTAAGGCTAACAGGTAATAACAATAGCCAGCTGTGATATCCTTGTCCTACACACTTCCCTTTGTGAGTCCACTTGTGCTAGTTCTACTTCTAAAAGTTAGGCAGTCAAACAGTTCATATCATCATATATTCCTATCCCTAGCAATTAAGCTAGCATTCATACATTCTTTATTTAGCAATTACGCTAACATCATACCTCGTTCTCTAGCAATTAAGCTAGCATTCATTCATCATTCTACTTTACATGTGAAATTAATCACATATTTTACCTTTACCGTGCTTGCTTGAGTGACACATGGCTATCTTGAACTGGCATCTTCTTTCCTTTCTTACTTTAATCCCATTCTCTGTTCGAGTCTAAGCATGTAGGATGCTTAATTCACTCGAACTTTGCTATGATACAAACTTGTAAGGCCCCGATCCCGGTGCCCTAGTTTGTATGTTGGATTTACTCATAAACACAGTTCTAAATATTAGAGTTAATAGAAACTTTAGCGGAATATAAAACTTCAAACAATAAATATTACATGACTCCCAAATCTTGTCTTATCAAACATTCATATTCATATAAACATAAAATATAGTCTTTAAAACATCATAAAATTTCCTTGAGATGCCAGTGTCTTCAATTCCATGCCATGTGTCCTCATCAAGCAAGCTGCCTCATCCTACTCACTTGCGTGCATACTAAAAGTTAGCTACGCTGAGTGAGTTCTTGTTAATCAATTAACTTACTTTTCATACACATATACGTGCCCGAAGGTACTTATTACATACTTAACCTGTTCATCATTCTTCCATATACATTCATAACTAACCTTACATAATAAAGAGCATTACGCACTACATACCTCGGGTATTATTAGGGTCTGGTGCCCTACGTTCTCGAATATTATTAGGGTCTGGTCTCCCTCCATCCTTGGATATTATTAGGGTCCGGTACCCTCCATCCTCGGATATTATTAGGGTCCGATACCCTCCATCGTCGGATATTATTAGGGTCCGGTACCCTTCATCCTCGGATATTATTAGGGTCCGGTCTCCCTTTCATACCTACTATCATGCCATACCTTTCTTTATATATAATTATAAGTTTCATACGTACATACATCATTCATTCATCATATACAACAATCACATAATCACACCATTGCCTGGCAGTACATGCAAATCCGAAGATCATCCACACACCGACAAGCATTCATTCATACATAAAACATATAAAGCATACACTTATCACTTAAGGTAAGTGTATTAACTAACCACATATAGTATGCACAAAACCCCGAAAACATAACAAGGAATGGGGCTAGAAACTCACCTGAACTCGGTTACGTTCACCGTTAATGGTTATCCCTTTCTTTAGTTGTGCGCGACTAACTGTATAACAATTACAAGTATCAATTAACTATCACTACCCATATCGTATTTCTAGTTTAGTTATAACCCTCAACGAACAGGGGTCCGGGGGCAGAGCCCCTTGCAGCGGGGTTCTAGGGGCGACAACCCCTAGCAGGGTCCAAGGGGTAGAGATCTGTCGTAACACATTTTTCATTAGAAATCTAATTTATTATTTTATTTGCTAACTCATAAAGTTCGAGGGCTTCTTTGTAATTAATCCATTTTAATCTAAGTCTAGAGAACTTTCTGTCATTCCTTCAAAGTTTAAATCATTATCCAGTTCCTTAACGAATGGGGCTGATTCGTTACTTCTTGACGAATGGACTTTATAACGAATTGAACCTTTATAACGAACTGAACCTTATAACGAACCAAAACTTATAACGAACTGGTCTGTATAACGAATTGAATCTTTATAACGAACTGAAGCTTATAACGAACTGGGGGTTCATTCGTCAGTTCTCCGTTAACAAATTACTTAACGAATAGCTTAACGAATTAAAGCTTATTCGTTACTTTTCCAACGAAGGGGCATAACGAATTACTTTTAATTTGTTATTCCTCCGTTAACGAATTAGGGTTAGGTCAGAGAATGTCAGAATATTCCCTCACATTCCCTTAACCTCGTACACACATCTCCGGCGCCGCCTTTCCGGCGCCGTCATCGCCGGAAAACCAGGATCTTGCTGGAAAAGCGAGATCTTAGTTATTTTCCACCGTTTTTACCGTTTTTCATTCCGTTCGATCCAAATCTAAGCTAGGGTGACCCCTAAGCTCATCTTTTGATCGGTTTATACCCGATTTCACCCGGATCTTGTGACTTAAACGGTTCAAGGGTGTCGGCTCGTCGTTTCGAGACTAAATCTAGCGGGTTTGGATCCACAAAATATCATACTATCATTACCTCGGGTCGGGAATCGATTCTTCTTCTTGATTTTGGTTTAGAGAAAGAGAGAAATGAGAGAGAGCTTAAGTGTGTGTTTTTGATGGTGTATGGAGTGGGTGGAAATGGATGGATTAATGGTAAATTAAGGTTTATATATCACGGGTCATGGCTTAAGCCCATGATCTTTCTCCTTTCCTTATTAACCCAAGTCCATTACCCATACTAATTAACCCATCATATGCTCGACTCATACTAACTCATATTTTATTTTATTACCCGAAACGAGGAAACGGGATGTTACAAAAATAGAAAGGTTTGTTAACAACACATGTTGAGTGAGTAAAACACTAGTTTAAGACACAAAAATAATAATATACAATACATCAAGAAAGATGCAAACTATTCTTGTGAGATAAGAAATTTAACCATAGCATATAAACAGATCAATCAAACTGGAAAGAAATGGCTAAACCGTTGCCATGCGAATGGGAATTGGTTAAAAAAAATGAGGTGTCGGTAAGCTCGATGCCAGATGAACTGGACGATGGCTACTACGACGGTCGTATGATCATACTATAATGCGAATATGTTGGACCTCTCCGAAATGTATTCAAATAAAGCAAGTAAGCAAATAGCATGTTAGACATACACTGATATACACACCAGGATTAAACAGGTATGGTTTTGAATGCTAGATAATAGATAAATACTGTAAATACACATATGTCCCCAAAATGTTTAAAAATAAGTAAAAAGGGGAGTGATTACTCACATGATTAGAGAAACAAAATACAAATGAGGATGATGTGAGAAAGATAAATCCTTTGTGATATATTGTCAAGGATTCATAGTTAAAAAATATTATTTCAAACGTTAATTTTAAATGGTATAACATGATTTAATGAATTAATATTTCGGTGTGATTTGAGTTATGATTGGGATTATAATATTATAGATTTGAACGATTGATCTCAATGGATTATTTGTTATTGTGAAATCATTATTATTAGTTTAATTAAATAAATATGAGTTGAATAATTATAGGATTATTTAAATAATATTTAATTAAATAAAATGAAATTATAAATGTGTACATATATAAATATGAAAGTGTAATATAATAATTTATATATCTTATTGATTAAAATTATCCGGAAACGAAAACGGGTCGGATATTAAACTAATCGAAAAACCCAGTTGTTACAGTCTCCCCTATATTAGAAAATTTCGTCTCGAAATTAAATAATACTATAACACCATTACATTTTGACGAAAGTTTTAAATATAACTTTTAAAATTTATCATAATACAGAACTTTGAATATTCAAAACAACTCTCCAAGTGAAAATCCGATAAGGACACTTATATATAGCTAGTACCAGCGGCGTATCCACCATGCCCTTATCATCTCTACATTTGTACCGTTATCCCAACTACTTTTGATTCTATTTTATGACACACAATTGCACGCATTATGATTTCCATGCGAGGACTTTGATAATTATGTAGGCCTCCATAATTACTTAGATCGTCGGATCTTCCACATAACTCGTCCCATCGGGTGGGTTAAAAAACATTTGAAAGATATGATTTTTAGAGAAAACAAGAATCTTAATACGTTTTGGTTGTAAACTAGAAGATTGTAGTTGTATAAAATATTACTAAAATAATTGAACTCTTGAGTTGATTTAATAAAATATTAAAGTTTCTAAAACGCCTCTTGGTAAAAGTTAAAATTCTTGGAAGTTTGAAAAGGAAAGGATTTCTTAGAGTTGTAAGTGAAACGAGTTGGGATATATTGTAGGTTCCCAGCCGGATCTACACATGAGTATCTCGTACACGAAGGGTGCGGAATCCCCTAATTATACGATTACGAGTGTATAAACGAGGCCTAAGTTAGGTTATATAGACATGCGACAACTTCGCCAAACACACTTGGCGAAGTTGTCCCTAACTTCGCCTACCTACTAACTTCGCTAATAGCCAAACATTAAGCAAAACATAACAAACAATATACTAATTACAGACACGATAAACTAAAGACTAATGAACTACTGACACATTGCACCAACAGACTCCCCCTTGACAGTAGCTTCATTTCTCTTATAGCTTCGTCTCTTCTTGTAATCCAAAAAGCCATACCAACGATTTTCAGGCGTGCACACCGTGTCTCACACAAACTTAGACCACCCTTTGATACTTCTTTGCCTCATCTTTCCAAGCAGGAATATAGAAGATCTTTTCATTGAGAACCTGCAAATCAGCTTGAGACAAGTTAACCATGTTCATAGGATCATACATCCTTAAGATCTCATGTTCATCTTTATCTTCCATAACAACTTCAGCAGTATGGAAATCAACATACCACCATTTAAGGTCTTTCATCACATCTTGAGGCATTGTATTCATCGAAACCGGCCTCTTTCAGACATCGAACTGGTTTTTACTTCGTCACCATCCAAGGCTTACCATCTGCTTGCAATCCTCTCTCAGTATACTCAATTAGCTTTCCCTTCTGAGGTTTTAACAACTCAAACTTTTTCTCCTTTACTACTTCCTTCTACATAATCTTACCGACCCATCCAGCAACCATATCCTCACTCCTATTAATCAACCTCTAACGTGCCAAATCTTTCACCTCACATTCAGGAAATGTGTTGAATGATCTCAGTTTCTTTGCAAAGTACTGAATCCCATCATACCTCTTAACCACAAACATCTTGAGTTGATCATCATAAAGCCAACATATGATTCCCTTTATCGACTCAACACATCCTTTGATATTATAACTTCTCTTGAACATCGAATGTACCACGGGTTTCTTTGTCTTGACAAACCAATGAGCATATTCTTCCTTCCACCTTGGTTGTTCCTCCCACTCAGAATCACCCGACACACTATCATCTTGACCCAATTGTTCTTGACCACCACTAGGAATATCATGTTCAACACTATCATCCGGTATCTCACCTTCTTCTAAACCACTGTCAATCTCAATCTACTCGCCAATCTTTTCAATCTGTCTAAAAGATAACACATCATCAACCATGTCGTCCTCATCATCCACAACAATGGTTTCACCACCCGCACTGCCAGACGGAGCAGAAGACTTCCCTTGAGATGTGGAAGCCCCAAGAGATTGTGAAGTTCTTGGCAGCTCACAACATGCATATTTTGATGCATTGGGATCATCATCTCTGTCCTCCCTTCTCTTCAATCTTAGCTCATCCCCCTTGCAACTACTCTCCCCCTAAGATTCTAAGTACTTCTTTAAGATATCAAAAACTCTACCGTGTTCACCTAGGAGAGCCGCCTGAAGTTGATTTTCAGCCACCAGATATTGGATGGCCTGAGTTTGAATAACATTTATCCTTGACTGCTCAGCAACAACGCATTCCAGAGCCGCAATCCGCTCGGAATCCGACAAAGTAGGGTCAAAAGAAAATGATATGTGAGAGGTATCTTGAGCATATGGCGGTGGAATGCCCAAACTTACTGGAATCTTAGATGTAGGTGGAACAGTAACTGGAAGTGGAACTGAGACCGAGGACCCAGCAGTAGCCACCAATGTGGACTCAACAAACATAACAACCACCTTAGATGGTGTAACATAAGGAGGTGGTAAAGAGACTATCTATGGTGCAGACACATCTACCGTAGAAGGCATAATAGACGGTGTTGACAAAGCCACCGTGGATACACTAGAAGTCACTGCCAAGGGAGCCGGTGAAGATGAAACAAGTGTAGACAAACTCGATTACTGTGGAGGAGCAAAGTGAACTACACGCGAACTTTCACCACCCCTAGCCTTCTTTGATATTCGAACTAGAGCATACAACTCCTTCTCATAATCAGACTCACTGTCATCATCAGAATCTTTCTTTCGTTTCCCCTGTATCTTTTCCTGAGTGGCTAGAACCCTCTGTGCCTCAACAACATCATCTGTAGATGAATCAGACAAAGTGTCCTCAGAATCCTCAACTGAGGTAACTGATGGACCCACAGAACGAGCAACCAAAGGAACATGAACCCCAAACACATCAACCAACGAAACTTGAACGTCAGACGTATCATCGGCAGACATATCGAAAAAACCTTGCCCCCCCAAAGGCAGCATCAAGATCAACCTCCTCGGCGGCAGACACAATAGGATCAATAACTGGTGCATCCTGAACTGGAACATCTTAAACTGGAGCCTCTTGAACCACATGAGGTGGTTGTGGAATATTAGCTGGTGCCGGAGCAGGATCAACAAACCCATCACCCGGTGGAGTAACATAAGCAGGATTCACAAGATACCCAAATAAAGCTGTGTGTCTCGAACGACGCTCAACATTACTACATGCGCTCGACGTTCGACACTGAGCAAAGATCCTCTTGTTCACGCTGTCCACATAGGAGATAGGACGACGTTGTAGAAGATTCGGAGCTACGTGATTAAGTATCATTTGCAAAAACCTGGGATACATCAAGAACCGTTCTCGAGCCATTGCCCTCCGTTAACGATCAATTTCATAAAATACCATCTGACCGAAGCTAAATGGTTTATTATATGTCAACGCGATCATAGCGGATTGCATTGTCGCACCCATACCATCAGAACCAGCTTTGCGACCAGACATTTAAACAATCAACACATGCATAAAGAAACACCATTGGTCTAGTAAAAACCCCTTTCGGCATTGAGAGTCTTCCAACGGACCTGAGTAACCCATGCGAAGAAAATCCCTGTTCCTAAAAGTAGTTGGATACTCAGTAGGATCCTGAGTAGTTTCATTCCCGAACTGTAGAGCTTATCGTATCTGATTAGCTGAGAACTGTACCACTTGTCGATTAACAGTAGCACACATAACCGGAGGTTCCACGCGACAATCATACTCAACCGTTCTCCAAAAGTCTTCAATATTTGGTAAAGAGATCGAAAGAGTCGTGGTGATAGCATGAAAGATCCGTGAACGAATGAGAAACAAGATAATCTTCGCGTAATCCTCAGCTCCACGAGTATCCGGTCTAAGGTGACATACATGTTGTGACCCGGAAAGAATTTCCTCTTATCTCCATCTCCTCCATCACCACTTGTGCCACTAGCACCCGCAACATCATCCATACCTGCAATGCAAACGAGCTAAGTTAGAAATATGAGTAATCAGCTGGTAACTTCGCCTAGCATGTGAGCAGCGAAGTTAGAGTTCCAGCGAGGTTAAGTTCAACACTTTGAATGCAACGAAGTTATTGTCCAAGCAAAGTTAAGAATAACTTCGCTTTCTGGTAACTTCACTCCATTACCAGTTCAAAATTTTAAGTCCTTTTCTGTTGCAAAGAAAAAACGATAAGAAGACCAACGTAGTTTATGCAAGATCCGATTAAGGCCATGGAACACCCGATATCACAAATACATTAACAACGAGGGAGTATTAAAGACCTTTAGAGTTATCCAAGAAAAACAATAAAAACATACTATATTGGAAGGGTTAACAAACATCGGTAACAAATTATGAATCGTTATGAGTTAATAGACCTTATAAGCATAACAAATGCAGATTTTGACAAGGTTGATTCAGAAGATAAGTTCGCTGAGGGTTTAAGAAAGTTTGTTTGACCTAGTTTGACAATTGAGAGGTTTATATACTTTCAGAAAACCCTGGAGGCGAAGTTAGGGCAAATTCGCCCTTATTGAAAACTTCACCATAGCGAAGTTACATTATATTAAATATTTTGACAAAGCATAGATCAAGAATGAGTAACCCGTGATTTAATAGAAACATTGCTTCAAGAATAAAGAAAATTAAGGCTAGAAGGATCAAATTTCAGTCTTTGAGAGCACCCAGCGCGTTTATGAAAATATCCGAACATGGAATCATATTGATTAAGGTGCTGTCACAAGGATTCATGTTCAGCGTTATTATGACATAGAGAAACAGGTTGAAGGCAGGTATATGAAACTTAGCATGATTTTCATTGCTTCAGTGATACGAGTTAGGTTCAATTAGGCACAGAATTTAGATGGATATCACTTATGGACCTGTGATGCCTCCTATCTATTCTCAAGGCGTATTTGGCTTTCCCAGATCACCCCAATTTGACTTCAACCCACTAGTTCTTGAATAATAGATGAACTTGAGATTCAGCTTTACATCAATAAGTGCGTACATGACTCATTTAAGTTCCTCATCCTTGTAGTATTGGCTTTAGAATTGAAAAGGAAACAACCTCATATAACCTTTTTTTTGGATATTAATAAAAATAAAAAAAATTACAAACAACTGCAAGTCCCGAATCTAGATCACTATAATAAGATAACACAATATTTTTGGTGATCAAGACACTAACGGGCTCGTGTATAACTGGGTAATCACTTTTTTACCTATCATACGAAGAAAGATATATGGATACATGCATATTTCTTCAAAATGACTCTCCACAACAGATTTAGTTTGTATCACTTTAACTTTTACGCAACATGGAAAGCTACTATGCCAAACAATGACTGTTATAAAGTCTTTTAAGCTTAATAACTTCACCCGTTAGGCACACAAAATCAATTTAACTATCATTTTCCAAAGGTTGAATCAATTTTCAATTTAAAAAAAAAACCAACTTTGATGCTTCACTTCCCAGAGAAAACAGTAAAACAGTTTAAATTCAGTCGCCCAGGTCACTTCTTCGTTCTTAGGTAAATGGCTATCCTGTATGTCCAGTTGGTTAACAGGACCAAACACATGTGTCCCTCAAACTTAGAGCTACCGACATAGTTTTTAGCGAAGGAATAAAACACAACACAATCACCCTAGACGCTTTCAGTTTTTAGGTGAATGGCTATCCTATTGAATCTACAAGTAGATCAGAGGACCAAACATATACAAGTATATGTCCTTCAAACTTGAGCAGCTGACATAATTCTAAGTGAGAGTGAAGTTTTTTTTAAACAAAAACAAGACACGGTTACTCGGGATTGATCATCCCATTTAGCTTAATAAGGTTTTGAAAACGAGACCGGTCAAAGGGTTTTATAAAAAGATCGGCAAAATTATCAAGAGAATCAAGATTCTCAAGCACGATTAATTTCTTCTCAGCACAATCCCGTATAAAATGATGATGAATGTCAATATGTTTAGTTTTACTATGCTTTACGGGATTGTTAGTTACTGAGATAGCAGCAGTATTATCAATGTAAATAGGAGTATGAGTGAAACTCAGACCATAATCTCGCATCTGTTGTTGTATCCACAAAACCTAGGAGCAGCAGTTGGATGCTGCCATATATTCTGCTTCACACATGGATATTGCTAATGAGGTCTGCTTTTTTGCAGTTGGACACCATTCTCCCTCCAAGAAACTGACATCCACCTGTAGTTGACTTCCTGTTCTGGTTACAACCTCCATAGTCAGAATCAGTGTATGTCACTAGATCCAGTTCTCCTCCCTTTGTATACCATAGGCTCAACTTAGGTTTTTCCTTGAGATACCGAAGTATCCTCTTTACGCCTTCATGTGAGACTCCTTTGGATTTGCCAGAAACATGCACAAATACAAACTACAAACATAATGTCAGGTCTTGAAGCCGTTAGATACATTAAAGAACCTATTATTGCACGATATTGAGTGGGATCCACATCTTCATCACTGTCAGAGTCAGCACCCAGTTTGTGGTTGACACAGATTGGAGTATCATATGGAGTACTTTCTTCCATCTTAAATCATTTGAGCATATCGTGAACATATTTAGTTTGATGAATAAACATGCCATCCTTCTTCTGATCTACCTGTAAACCCAAAAAGAAGGTTAATTCACCCATGGTGCTCATCTCAAATCTTTTCTTCATTACCCCTTCAAGTTCCTGACACATAGAAATCCTTGGGGCCCCGAAGATGATATCGTCCATATAGACTTGAACAAGAAGAAAGTCCTTCCCTTTCCACTTCACAAACAGTGTACTGTCAATCTTTCCTCTCACAAAGCCATTCTTCAGCAGGTAATCAGATAAAGTTGCGTACCAAGCTCGTGGAGCTTGATGTAGACCATATAATGTTTTACTGAGCTTTTACACATGATCTGGAAAATTTGGATCAGGAAAGCCTGGAGGTTGCTCGACATACACCACTTCGTCAACCTTACCATTCAGAAAAGCACTCTTAACTTCTAGCTGAAACACTTTCATCTCTTTGTGAGCCGCGAAGGCCAAGAAAAGTCGAATTGCCTCCAGTCTTGCCACCTGAGCAAACACCTCATTGTAGTCGATTCCTTCTTGTTGATTAAAACCCTTGACTACCAACCTTGCCTTGTTCCGGATGATTACCCATTCCTCATCTTTTTTGCATTTGAATACCCACTTAGTACCGATTTCATGCACATCTCGTGGCTTCTCAACCAACTGCCATACCTCCATTTTGTTAAACTGAGCCAATTCTTCCTGCATGTCTTCAACCCAAGAGCTATCCTTCAACGCCATCTGATAGTTTTTTGGTTCTATTTGACTGATAAAGCAGGTATACAAGCATTCATTCATAATACCAGAGTTTTTAATGCTCACATACACACATGTATTTTCTTCCAAGATACTTCTGGTTCGCACTCCGTCGGAAGGATTACCAATCACATTCTCCAAGGAATGATTCTTGTGGATTCTTGTGGAATGGAAATGAGCAAATTCCAACTCTTCACCATATTAGGAGTAAGATCATCTGAATTATGTTGGGTGTGAAATGGATTTATGAAGTCATCATCACTTGAGACAGTAGGTGTTTCTACAGTACTGGACACGTCAAATTTTTTATCTTCAAACTTTGGACGATGTGATATGGCCTCTTCTTCATCAATTAGCATCTGAGTGGCTATCCTTTCTTCTATATATGCAGATTCAATAGATGGTAAATTAAAATACTTAAACAATTTATCATAATCAAAAACCTCCTCTTGTCCCATGCTAGGCTTTGGTGACTTATAACTGGTAATGTCAGTGTTACAGACCACCTCAACCTTATTGTTCGATAAATTAAAAACTCTTCTGTTGGGAGACCCAACCACGTAGCCAACAAGAAGACCTTCATCGGCTTTCTCACCAAATTTTCAATTAGTCTTTAAGATCGAACATGGGGACCCAAAACGTTCGAGACCTTTCAGATTAGGCTTTCGACCATGCATTAATTCATAACAAGTTTTGTTTAATCTTTTAACAGTTAAAACACGATTAAGGATATGACAGGCTGTGGCCACAGCCTCAGCCCAGAACACCACAGGAAGTTTAGCATATGCCAGCATAGTCCTGGCTCCCTAGATTAGTGTTCTATTCTTCCTTTCAGCCACTCCATTCTGTTGCGGAGTATATGGTGCGCTAAACTGATGCTCTATCCCTCTCTGCAGACAAAACATCTCCATTTGATAGTTCTTGAATTCTGTCTCGTTATCGCTTATGATGAACTTGACCTTTCCACCAACAATATTTTCCACTTTGGTAATCAGATTAATTACCAAATTCACTGTTTTGTTTTTAGCATTTAGAAAACACACCCACGAGTATCGTGAGTAGTCATCACAACTAAGCAATAAGACATTCCGCCCAAACTTTTAACATTTATGGCACCAAAGAGATCCATGTGAAGCAAATCTAGAGGTGTGACAATTGAGTTAATCAGCTTGGAGTGATGTGGTTTCTTGTGTTGCTTTCCTTTCTTGCACGATAGACATTGATCTTCAAAGTTGAGATTCTTCAATAGGACCCCTAGCACCAAACTATTCTTGACTAAGTAATTCATTTTACGTAGATGGATATGTCCCATTCTCCGGTGCCACAATTCCGACTAAGACTCTGTTGCTTTAGACAAAAGGTATGATTCTTTATCACCATCTTGGTGGACCTCATGTCCATTATATTTGTATTTTTCTCTCTTGGAGATTTCATAACAACCCAATTTTCAGGAATCTTGAAACCAGGATAAAGCACGAGTGCTTCGTCCTTTGTAAAGTGCACGGTGTATTCTTTGTCACAAATCTGAGAAACACTCAGAAGATTGTGTTTTAATTCTTCCACAAAATTAACCTTTTCTAACTTGATTCTTTCGTTAGTAACGGTACCAATGCCTGAATTGTTTCCACCACTTTCTCCTGCAAAACTTACTCTACCTCCTTTTACAGCCTTCCAGTCAAGTAACAATCTCTTGTTACCTGTCATGTGCCGAGAACAACCACTATCGACAACCCATCTGTTGTTCACAGTCCTTTCAGACTGTTCCTGCACATTTAAAGACAACAATTAAAAGCGGAGGACCCAAGACCTTCCGGTCTTGGGGTGTTCAAACCTATTAAAAGACATCCAACCAGTTGGTTGTTGAAAGTTCCTTTGGGGAAAGTTGCCATTTGATCTGACAGGACGATTTCTAGAGAAATGATTATGAGACCAGCCAAACATCCTTGAGTTTCTAGCATTAAAAGTTTTGAGTGACTCAAAGTTACGCGTTCTATGATTCACTGGGAAGAAACGAGGTTGGTTTCTTTGGAATCTTTGATTTGCCCAATGTTTAATGTTAGTAGCTTTGACATTTCTTTCAACACCAGATTTAGGTTTCATTTTATTCTCAGGTTTGGTTGGCGTAATACCCTTAGATTTCTTCCTTTTCTTGGGACAAGTACTGACAACGTGTCCTTTGTTATGACATCTAAAGCAACTTTTGTTCAAACCATTTGTGTTCATCCGAACATCATTTTCAGGAGTAGCCGCAGAAGATGAGGTTGGTTTACTAATATGTTGTTTCACATAGGGGGAACGAAAGGGTTTTAGGATGATTTCTTTTCACTAAAGGTATCATTCTCCCCCCTTTTAGTAAGACAACTTCATCATCCACTCTATTAGTGTTAACATAATTACTACTAGACTGGGACTCTTGATCAATAACAGAGGGATTTGTCTGATCGGATCCGTTAACAGTCCTTTCTACCTCTTCAATGTTGACAGTGTTAACGATGGTTTTGCTTAACTGAACC
Organism: Bidens hawaiensis; assembly: GCF_021521415.1. Taxonomy (NCBI): domain Eukaryota; kingdom Viridiplantae; phylum Streptophyta; class Magnoliopsida; order Asterales; family Asteraceae; genus Bidens; species Bidens hawaiensis. The sequence goes on along the minus strand of NW_027494537.1, from coordinate 170,477 downwards.
TTATCGGGTGCTATGTCCATGTTTATAGTACCCGGTATGGTTTGATCAGTCTGAACACAAACAGGTGGCTAATTACATGGATTATAAGTATAGTTGTTATTTTAAGGTGGAGGAGCCTCAGAAAATACAATTCCCCCTTTGTTGATCGGGGAACGTTGAACACTTAGGACATGATTTAGCATCATAGAAGAATTCCTAAACTGTTCAAGTTTTCTATTTAGTTCCACCACTTTAACTTGATAATCAGTTATCTGTTTGTCCTTTTCAGCCATAAGTTTGGTCTCTTCTTCCACAACTTCATAACTCAAATCAATTGCCTGTATTTTCTCAGCTAAAGTTGCCTTAAGGCTTCTAATGTCTTTTTCACCAGCTTTTATTTTGATCGAGTAACTGTTTTCTTTTTGTTTGGAATAGTGGTGTTCTTCTTTTAAACATTTTAATTCTTTGTCCAAATTTAAATTCTGATCAGTTAAGGAAATTATTTGTTCAGACATTTTCTCACATTGTTCACATTGAAGTTCATAACATACCTCTGAGAGCTGATCATTCATTTTTGCCATGTAAGCTTGGTCCTCCACTGGTTCCTTTTCATATCTTCTAGTCACAATGTTCACCAAATTAGCTTGTTCAATCACCTCTTCAACTTGGATGTTCCAATTTTGTCCACCATCCTGTTGGGACACCATGGCTCTTGTCTCAGCACCATTTCCATTCCTATTCTAATTTATAGACCTGTTCTGATTCCTTTCAACCCTCTCATTAGTACACTCCCTTGAAAAGTGCCTATTTTGTTGACAGTTGTAACAACGAACTTTGGACTTGTCAAACCCCGGTCTCTCTCCCACAAACTTCCTACCTGTTTTCTTCATAAACCTTTTCACCCTTCTCACTATCATAGCCATCTGCCACTGCAGATCCATCTCCTTCATATCATCAGCATCTATCTGATCATAATCCTCATCCAAGGTTGCAGGGTCAACTATTTTTCCTTTGATGTAGTTCTCATAGGAAGCAATGAAAGAGGCATAGAGTGCAAATTGTTGTTTAGCAGATTTTACACTCATAGGCATCTTTGAGTAATCGCATTTGAAGAACTTGCGGAAGAGTTACCAACTGAAGATTGAGCTTTTGAAGAAGTACTTCCACCAGCAACAAAGCATATATTACCATCCATGTTCATCACCACATGACCATCTTGAGTAGAGTTTGATTCGCCACCTGAGTAATAAGCAGCCGATTTTGTTTTAGAGCTTGTGATTGGAGAACCTTTTGCACCATACATTCCCGGATCCTGAACCTGATCAGTTGGTGTCTCTTTTATTATCATTATAAACTCATAATTACGCAACTTGATGACCACTTTTTCCAAATCAAAATTTTCAAACTCTTTATCTTCTCTCATCAACACTGTGTACATCTCCCATTTCGGTGGAAGAGCATCCAGAAGTTTTTCTACAATCTCACTCTCAGTATACTTTATAGAGTAGTTGTTCAACTCGGTCATCAAGTGGTAGTATCTTTTAATGATGTCATCAAGTGATTCATTTATAAAGTAATTGAACACCGAGAATTGAGTTTTCAACAATTTTGTCTTTGAGTTTCGAATTCCAACATTTCCTTCATAACGGTTCTCCAATGCTTCCCACAATTCTCTAGCAGACTTGTACTTCCTGAACGTATGTAGAATTTCTTGAGGCAGTGCCATGGTTATTGTTGCTAATGCTGTACTTTATGCTTCATACATCTTCTTCCCATCCTCCTCCATCTTATTATACTTCTTTAATTGCTCACGACCTTCAAATTCTGTTGTTGGAGGAATATAACCATCCTGAATGCATACCCACATCTTTGCATCTTGGTACTTCATGTACTGCTCAAACCTGTCTTTCCAAGCAACAAAATCAATCGCTGACCGAGCTTCAAACTCCATATTTTTTAGTTCAGTGATGTTTATCGAAGTCATAATTAATCGAAACGAGAGTTGAAACTAAACCTACTTTGTTCTGTAAACAGTAGATGGTGAAGTCAAGTTAACTTCACCAATACAACAACTTCGCTTTGGGCAAACTTAGATTGTATTAATTAAGTTCACTGTATTTTAACTTCTCCAAAAACTTCGCTTCTTCCAAACTTCGCCAGTAATATCTTCGCTAAAACCCTAAAAACAGTTGACGGCAACTTCGCTAAATAAACGATTTAATTTAGAGATTTTTCTTTGATTTCGGAAGGTTTACTAGTTAAAAGAATGGGCGACTAGGGTTGTATTGTAGAGGAATGGACCTAACGAACGGTGTTTTATGTGAAACGATTTCGCGAAAAGTCTAGCGGAACAATTTTAACACTCGTGTGATAATCCCGAACCACACAATCACGAGCAAATGCTCTGATACCAATTGTAGGTTCCCAGCCAGATCTACACAGGAGTATCTCGTACACGAAGGGTGCGGAATCCCCTAAGTATACGATTACGAGTGTATAAACGAGATAATGTAATGAACACGTAATAAACACGAACACGTAAAACAAGGGCTTAATTGTTATTAGCTTCGAGAGCTCTTAACCGATAACCATCCGTCCACAAACAAAATGACTCCCAGCTTACGAAACATAAGGCCAAAGTTAGGTTATATAGACATGCGACAACTTCGCCAAACACACTTTGCGAAGTTGTCACTAACTTCGCCTACCTGCTAATTTCGCTAATAACCAAACATTAACCAAAACATAACGAACAATATACTGATTACAGAAACAATAAACTAAAGACTAATGAACTACTAACACATTGCACCAACATAAATGAGGACAGAAGATAAATTAGGAGTGTTATTTTATAGGCAGTTATCAATTGAAAAGATAGATTTTTATTGTATGAGCATAATCAATTAAAATCAATAATTTATTAGAATTGTTTAAATTCAAAAATCGAATAATGATTTGTTATAAGGTATATGTTTAGATAAAAATGACAAAAACATATTTCTTTGATAAACTTAGTTATGATTGATTTGATTTATCTGAATTAAAATAACTTGATTAATTAGATCTATGAAAATTTGAATATCTGAAGTTGATTGAATTGAAATGTTTTGGTTATGTTGCAAAGTAGGGTTCAATAGAATAAGTTTGGAAATTTTGAGATTGATGAACATGATTGAATCGAGAACACACATGGCGTAGGTGATCAGGATTTCCATAGTTGTAGCAATTACATGTAGGAGGGTATAATATCTAAGAAAACGTCGTAGCTTGGATTTTAGAATTTGACGGAATAGACTTTTGTGGAATGTCTCGTGGTACAAGGCAAGTGATTTCATTGGGTATAAAGAGATATGAGGATTGAATTGAATAGTTATAGTGGCAAGTGAAGCATTACGAGTGAATTTTGACGTAAAGTTTCTTGTTTGAGACGTTATGATTTTGTTGAGATTGATTGTTAATTCGATTAACAACATATAGTTGATGTTTAGACTTGCGTTTGTTATGAGAATGAGTAGGGATAAATGAATTGAATTTATTAACGAAGAATTTAATGAACAAGATTGCATATATGTTTTGGAAATTAAGTTGATATTTTAGAGATCGCAAGAGCTATTTCATTCACTAGCATGTGACCATGAGACGGTTATAGAAAATAAATGATCAATGTGGTTTAATGTTGAGAAAACATTCTATGATTAATAAAGATGTGATTTAATGAGAAGATTGGATAGTTGTGCAGATTTCATGAGTTATTGTGTAAAACGAAACTGAAGTATGTTATGCTGATGTTTATTTATAACTTAAAAATACGTTAGAATATAGATTGAAAATCAATGAATTAATTTGATGAGTGAATGAGTTTTATCAAAGTTTGAGATGTTTTAACAAATTACAATTTGAGGTTAAATACTTGAAATATGTTTTATTGTTTATGTATATGATACCATGAGTATAAGAAAGCATTTGATTATTAAATTGTACAACAATATTATTTAAATTATGAGATGTTTTGATAATATTATAACATGATAATATAATAACTTGAAGCAGTATAGGCTTAAAAAAACTACCGGGGACATCGATCAAATGGCAAAGCTTATTATTTCCGTGAATGAAATTATTTAAGTAAATCACCCTTATTAAATAAGTATCCCAGATACTCGTATCCCACATTTTCAGGTTGAGAGCTTAAACAATTTAATTCCCTATTAAATCCAACTTGTTTAAAAATTATCACCTTAATAAATAAGCATCTTGGATGCTCGTAGCCCACGTTTTCAGGATCAAATTATCGAATGCATTGAAAATAACATATAAATAATATTCTTTGAAAACGGTCCAATAATGACAAAACCCCAAACGTAATTGACTTTCTTTGGTTTGGTCTACCCCGAATATATAATTCTCGGGTTGAACCAGCTCCAAATGACTTAGGCAAAGTGGATGAAATCAGTGGGTTCACACCCAAAAATAATTGTTGGGCTAGAATCATGACCAGCCCAACACATACTCAACCCATTCCACTTGATTTGAACTAACACCGACCAAGGCCCAAACCAGCGCAAGCCAAAGACCCATACATCCACCCATTGCAATTAGGTCACAAAAGAAATACATGAAGGCAAAGAAGCAGCAGCTAACATTCAGCCACCACCACCAAGTTCATTCGGTGACAGAAACGCGATTCCGGCCGCAGGAAAAGCGTTTCCGGCCGCCGGAAAAGCGTTTCCTGCCGGACACGCCGGAATAACTGCACACCTACCATCGTGCTCCACCACCCTCCGCGACCACCATCACCTGCAGCCCCTTATCCAGAAAAACGTCTCCGGCCACTTCGCCGAAAAGACGCGGGTCCAAACCAATCACCATAACAGCAGCCGCCATCACCGGTTGCTATCAAAAATGCGCCACCACCATCTGACGCCGTTCACAACCATCTAACGTCGTCGTCCTAAGCCACTGCCATGATTGTCTTCATCTTTATCTTCTTTCTTTCTTTCTTCGCCAGAAACCATCTTGCCGGAAAAACGATTCGAGTCGAATCTATTTGAATCCAATTGAGTTCGATTCGTTTCGAACGGATTCGATTCAATTAGTTTTAGCCTCGATTTTTGAGCCAAAATGGACAGCCACCCTTTGCCGGAAATACGAGACGCCGCCGCACAGATCCAACATCTCCAACACCGATAGCCCACCTGACACCTTGTAACCCAACAAGCACCGACTTCGTACGATTGTCTCCGCTCACAACAACATCAGTGTACTGTCACGTAACCTACCGGAAACCCGGCTTCCGGCTACCCAACTCCAACTCCACATCCATATAACTTTAAACAAGCTGAAAATCCAGATATGCAAATACGAGATCCACTTCGAGCACCTTTATTTCCTAAATCTTCAAACTTTATTTCTAAACATCAAAATTTATTTTTAAACTTCAACGGGTTTTAACGTCTCAGTTCGGGTAATAGCGTTAATAGAACCCGAATATCAAGAGCAAAGTTGAATCATAAGATTCAACCATCTCTGATACTAATTGTAGGTCCCAAAACGACCGCACTAACGGTTTTGCTCTTGACACGGTTTTCGAGACGGGTGTGGTAAATCAAACGGCCGAACATAAATAATAAAGATAAAATAGATGAACGATATCGTTGTCGGTTAAAAGATTGATAACATTAATAAAGAACAGACTCACGCAAGGTGAGCTCCCCTTGGGGATGATTTACACTATACAAACACACACTTAAAATGAAATACATAAGGTTCTATTTATAGCCAAACAACTAACATTCTGGAAGTTTTCACCCGTTGAAGCTAAAGGTGCATCCCAAAGCTCTCGTTTCGTGTCCGGTTTTGCTCGCCAACATTAATTATTAACTTGACCGTAAATAAATAACGGGTTTCGTAATTTGATATCACAAATCACTAAAATTGGCCTTACAGTAATATTGTATTTCAAAGGAATTTGACCACATTTGATATAAAATTCGCGACTCAGGTACAATTTTTTTCTTTTTTGTTTTGCACATACGGATCTCAAACCAAATAATTTACTTTGTGTTGCTATGTAAATGAACGCGTGTTAACTTTTCGGTCAAACGATTTATGAACTATTTCACCGAACATTTTATAGTTACTTGAACAAAAAATGTGTCATGTACCAAGTATAAGGTGAGAGTTAGACTCATTAATTTTTATATTCTTGTTATATGGGAGTTTCATTTGATATCCTAGTGGGAAAAATTGAAACAAACTATTTAGTGTAGCATATCATGAATTAAATGGATGATGCCCAAATATTTGTTAAATAGAATATAGTATTTCCTCTCTAGATAGCACAGGTAATAAGTTGAAATTTTCTACTATAAATTTTGAAGGCTAATCACAAACTGTGAATTACCTCATTCTAAGATAACAATTATGGGCATATTTGTAAGTAGAGGCGTCCAAAATACCCGAAGTTGATTAACTTGATCCGACCGAAACCCGAATAAATTTATTAGGGTCGGGTTAAAAATGATCAAAAATCATTTTTTTTATTTTAATTTCAAATATCAATTTAGCAAATAGAAATCATAAATTTTTTTGGTTCTTTTTAAGTCTAGAAATCCGACATCTTTTTTTTTCTTTTTATTCTTTTAATGCTAGCTTAAAAACATAACAAAATGTTCAATATATCTAAAAAAAGATTATAACTGAACACAAATAAATATAGCCAAAAACATAACATCCAGCAGAACATGCAAAATGTGCAATACAACCACCCATAATGTGCAGAAGAATCAAATGACATGAAAAAGTACCTTAAAATGATAAACATATAAACATAAGCAAACTTCAACAATAAAACTACTTTATGCGATTAACATTCAAGCAATCATGAGGCTGTATATAGTGGGCGACAAATTGAATTGGGAGATTTAAGGCGATAATTTTGTGGAACACCCCCCCCCCCTCCCTGGCTACAAAGGGGTGATTTGAGGGGGGGGGGGGGGGGCGAGAAATAGTTGTCACCCTTCTATTATTATTATTATTATTATTATTATTATTATGTTCAAATGCGTGTGATATATATTTATAGGGGCTACAACACCACTACACCCCTAAAAAATCCACATTTTGTTGACTATGCGCCACATGACATAAACGCCCCATTTTGTAGTCCCTCTACTACACATAGCGTGAAAGAAGTACCACAAGTTTTCCCTAAACCACTTTCCTTTGCTCTTACTTCCATCACCATCTTTCCACGTGTCAGGACTAATAGCCGCACTACTCTTCAACTCGCTTACAAAAACTGCATGCTCCTCGATCGTCCTCGGCACCCATTCATTTTTTTCCCAAATCAATTTCGTACGCTTCCAATGTTTCTTCTGTAAAACAATTCACCACATACAAACTTTAACCCGAGCTTACAAGTTGACGCAAATGCGTCCGGGAGGACGTTTTTCCATCCCGAGGGTTTCAAACGGGGCCATGGGTTCCGTTTAAGTTTCACTTCATGTAACTGATTCCTGTTGTGTATCGCATACACCTTCCCTTTAAAATAATGTAAATACATGAAGGAAAATCAAACAAAATAGAATCCTACAAGGGTTCAATCCCAGCTACAGAATACGAATGGCATTCGATATTTGGTGAGTGATTATTAACACCGACCTGGACAACGAGGGTGAAAAGACGAGAATGCCCATGACGTTGTCTAGATCCCTACTTATTCTACCAGGAAAACCCGGGAAATGAAGTTTGTGTCTCGTGATGGTATTCACCAGACAGAATTCCCGGATTTTTCTGTTAAATATAATCAGGTGCCCACAAGTCAAACGACACATGTTCGAGTGGAGAAGGGAAGAATGGTTTTGAATATTCTTCCTTTAAGGTCGGTTAAGTAACACTCGTTTTTATTTGAGAATGAAACCAACATGGGTTTTTTGAAACTTAAAAACTTGTCTTTGTCAGAATGTGCGAGTGACCTCCAAGATTTGCATACTCGGCTGAATGAGATATAGTCGACGATTCCAAGTAGCATCATGATTAGAGACAGTAGATCTTGGTTAAGAGTTGACCATGATGACTGACAATGAGCCGTGTTGTTGGTTGTCTTGGGGCTCTTGCTATTGTGGTTTCTAGACACACACACACACCCAAACACACACACACACACACACATATATATATATTCTTGTGTTACCTGCGTGAGCCTATGATAATGAACAAGAAACAGACAGAGATAATTCAAAACAAAACACAATTCTTATTGGTTGATTTTCTTATTTAATTTAGCTATTACAAGATCCTTTACATAAACTAGCATTTAGGATCTGCGCGTTGCTCGGGTCATTGTATAGCAATTTGACAAAGAGCGCATATTCGTTTATCAATATAGGCTCCCATTTTTATGTTAACTTTACAATTACACGTCTAATGTACAAATATGTTGTCAAGGTCCACATTTCGTTGTCAAAAGTTTCCAAAAATCATTTGCAGCATGAGATACAAAGTGTTTATTTTTGCAAGTTAATAGGGAACAAATGTCATTTTGTTGATTGGTAGTTCATCATTACCCTCTACGTGCCATATAATGGACGTGATTCCCTTTGCAACATATTTTCATGATCTTGGTCACAACTTCGCTGATGCCATTTTGAAAGAAATAATGAAACCATATATTTACTTCGCGGAGTTGATGTACAGGTTTTTTCATGTCACTCTTGATCTCTTAGTGTGTGTTTTCCAAATCAAACAATGTCTGCAGTGACATAAATATATAAACAAAATGGATACTAAACGCGGATGATAAATACAATAAATAGAATGTGACCTGAGCAACACTCTGTTCAAATTTAGGGGTTTGACATCCTCGTTCTTTTGGATTTTCTTCATATAGGTATGCATCTTGATGATCTGAATTGTAAATAACAAATGATTTAAGCTAATGTTGAATTGCTCATTTATTAAGGCTATCATAACGAAATTCTTATATATTCATTAGCCAAAAATATGGCTTTTAAGTTTTAATATAAAAATACGACAACGGAAGAAATTATATCCATCTATTGTCGTCTCATTCTTTGTTTATCATTTTGTAATTTGTTATAGTACAGGGAGTACTTTGCAATTAATGTAGGTTCATTCGTGAGATGTTAGTGAATGAACACAATTTTGGTTCCTCATACGCTATGGAGTGGTAGCATATGGGAGGTTAATGTATAAGGTCATTCGCTAGGTGGATGCATAGCGAATGGCACAGCGAATGAGTCCTCCCCTATATATAGTCTGTAACTTATTATTAACTTAACAATCTGTTTATTTTGAGAATTCCAGTGTCGTTACTTTGTCAATTTATCCTCTCAAAACAAACTCTTACACACACTGAAACCCGAATCATTCATTATCGTTCATATCGAAAACTAGATCCAATCATATGTGAATCATGATGAATTATGTGATTCCTTAAAACATCGGTTTGAAATTCGAAAAAAATACTTAACGGCGTTAAACTTTTTTCTAACGGAGGTCCATTAGAGAAAACTAGTCGAAAGGTTGGACCGTTGACAGTGATTTTTAAATGTGAGATTATCGATCAATATACAAAAATTGGGATTGTTTATTTTCAATTTTCCTAATAAACATATGTGATAAACTTCCTTTAAGAATATAAGATAGAATAATCTAGGGTGCTACTAAACGTACCCCCTACACCAATTTTACTAAATATACACCCCCTTAAAGTTATTAGATTAATTAATATTATCTCATAACATTATTTATATACATATTAGTCCCTATAACATTTTTTTCACTTAATAATCTCCACTACATATATCAAATTAAAAACTATCAAGTAGTACTATTAATTTATTTTATTAGTATTAATTTTGTAAATATTTATAATATCATTTCTTTAATTTTAATATTATATATATTTATAGTATCCTTATTTTACCTCTTTATCTTTTACAAAATAAACCCTAAACTTGAAACCCTAAACTCTTGGAGCCGTCCCCCATATTCTTATCTAATATCTTCTCAATCAACATCCAATCACTTAATTGTGACTTGGAATCGATCAGTCTTTGTGTCTATACACTGATTTGATCAATCAATCCATCTGGATTTGACATCAATCGAATCTGGTGTGTCCAGACTTGTTACCCAGGAGTGCTTCGGTATTCTTGGAGATAGACAACTGATTGGGTAAGGGGTGCCATGTGCTATCGGAAATCAAACCTTTTTGGTGGTGAGTCTGATCAATCATTGTGATGATTTGATTGATCTTGGTACTTCCTTGCCAAGATGTCAATCGGTCTGGATTTATTCCTGGTTGTTACGCAGATAACTTTTGTTATTTTTTGCTAGACATCCGATTAGCATGAGGGTTTGATGATGGTAAGGATTGGTTTTGGAGGTGAAAAAATCAAGTTTTTCACATAGGGGTTTCTATCCAGCATCCGACCTTTCATACTTTGGTTTGGAAGGTCCCCTTTTCGTTTATGGGAGTGGGTTTCGCTATGGATTCGTCCTAGCTAACAGCCGGCTTGTAACAACTCGGATTTTCGCTTAATTTATTTACAACAATATCCGACCTGTCATCGGGTAATTTTAATCAACGAAGAAACGCGTTTATCGAGACATTAATATTTTATTATTTTGTTAATTATATAAATTTATTTAATTTATCAAAATAACTTTGTCATGTATACATATTTCACCCTAAACACAAGTTTAACCCTCTTTGTATCCACTCAATAACTCCAGGGACTAATCTGCAAATTTAATTAAACCTTATATTATATTATCACCCAAACCCATAACCCAAAACCCGTTTTTTCAAACCAAACCCGCGACCCAGATTATTTCTTGTAGCTTAATCTTCGTCATATTTTTAGAATTGATCTTAATAAATTGTTGTGATGCCTAAAAGATCGCTACCGACTCCGTTAATTAGGAAATTATGAACAATAATATACGAATTAACATTCTAAATGAGCCGTCCATAACTTAATTGGAAAATACCATCTACAATTGTTTATAATACAATTAAACTCGTATGCACCATCTAATCCCGGCTGCGACTTAAAACCCCTTGATTAATTGTGTTTACTAAACCTGCAAGACCTCGTTTGATCTCGTTCATGGCCGTCGACAACTGATTGCCGTCCATCACCAAATCATCTTCGTTACAGATAATTGTTAGATGTTTACAGATCTTTGTAATCCACATATCATTAACCCTCTTGTTAATTAAACAAACTGGAAGCAAATCGATTGATTACTAAATCTAGGGTTTATAGTTGTTTTGGGGTTTACCAGTTGCAGGTTTTAAATAATCGTTTTCATTTATCAACTAATAGTTTAACCAGTTCAATTGGTGGCTGTGTGTGCGTGTTGTATACCTGAACTGGCTGGGGGCGCAGGTTTGAGCCTCCCCCAGCCCAGTTTTGCTAAACTTTGTTAATTATTTTCGTTTGGTTGTTTAATCAAATAAATGGTTTATAAATTGAATGATAACCAATACTTAGATATAAAATATACATTATGTTTTTGGAACCGACAACATCAAGTTTGCGTTTCTTATCAATTAAGCTCATTACAAACTTTTGTATTTGTGAGTATATATATATATATTGTAATTATTGATAGTTCTTGTCTTAAACGTTTTAGAATCTTCGTATACTTATTATATATATCCATATGTATTATTTATTTTAAGACAGAATTACAAATTTTGTCCTTTAAAATAAGTCGAATTACGGTTCGTGTCCTTTGTTAAGTTTCCTTGCAGGCGGTGTACTTTAAACTTTTTTTCCTACAAGTTTTGTCCTTTACGCTAACTGGGTTAGAAAAAGTCAGTTAAATGCCCTCACGTGAGACGCATGTGAGGGCATTTTTGTCTTTTCGTCTACCCTGCAACTCATCATCATCATCATCTTCTTCTTCTTCTTCATTTTGCATATCTCTTTCTTCCATAACTCATCCACCACCACCAAACCCACCATCAACTCGCCGGAGCTTCCATCACAACTCGCCGGAGCTTCCATCTTCTTCTTCTTCTTCTTCATTTTGCATATCTCTTAGTTCCCCCTTGAGTCCACCATATCAATTTTAACACTCCATTTTATCACAATTTCTCTATCTCCTTCACGGGGTCCAAGATCTCCTTTTGACAAACTAATCTTCAATCCGTCTATACAAATTCACTTATACGTAACTGAAACCCATAATACATTGAACAAACAATCTTGACTATTTACAACACCTTTATTACATTCGGCGATATGTCAAAGTCACCGTTTTATTCCTTTCTAAAGCAAAAACTTTTCTTAAACTTTTGAAGTAAAAGGTTCACAAGCGAACGGACTCGCCGGAGCTTCCACCAAACCCACCATCAACTCGCCGGAGCTTCCACCTATCTTCATTAACGGTAGGCCATATCTTGTCGTCTAAACCCACTCCTAACCTCTGATTACTCTAAAACTCCCTCTGGATATCGTGATTCTTCACCTAAGAACCGTTTTCCGGCGAGTCCGTTCGCCGTCATCCCAACACATTTTCAGGTAATTCGTATATGATTTTTGATCGTCATTAACCAATAATCAAAACCCCTAAGTCAATTTCAACGAACAAGGAACCGATTTGTGGAATTCATTTTCGTCGGGCTTTGCGTTTGTTGTTGACCATTGTGTTGGTGGGTTTGTGGGTGGATTGAGTTATTATTATGCTCTGATTGTGAGAAAATGGAAGCTCCGGCGAGTTGTGATGGAAGCTCCGGCGAGTTAACGGAATTGGAAGCTCCGGATTGAGTTATTATTATGATCCGGTGATGGAATTGGGGTTTTTGGTTTGGTCTGGAAGATGTAATTGGGTTTGGGAGGGGAGGTTGGTGGGTTTGGTGGTGGTTGCTGGAGGTTGAATGGTGGGGTGAAGGTGGGTGTTGGTGGTGGGTTTGGTGGTGGTGGATGAGTTATGGAAGAAAGAGATATGCAAAATGAAGAAGAAGAAGATGATGATGATGAAGTTGCAGGGTAGACGAAAAGACAAAAATGCCCTCACATGCGTCTCACGTGAGGGCATTTAACTGACTTTTTCTAACCCAGTTAGCGTAAAGGACAAAACTCGTAGGAAAAAAAAGTTTAAAGTACACCGCCTGCAAGGAAACTTAACAAAGGACACGAACCGTAATTCGACTTATTTTAAAGGACAAAATTTGTAATTCTGTCTTATTTTAAACCAAAAGGATGATAAATGTAATAAACGTATTAAATGGATTTCCGTTGATTCAAACAAAACATTTACTTATATCTTATTACATAGTATATTTATTTATTTATTTATTATATAATCGTATTTTATTTATTCGAATAATTATACATACATCTCAAGATATATTTAATCAAAGTACTTTCTTTAACTGGTATATTTTATTATTATTATTATGACTTATCTTATATCTTAATTGTTTAAATTACTTAAATAATTAATTATATATTTTATCAAGATTAATTACGGGTAATTTTATATTTAGTGGGTTAATGACTTGGTGATAACAATACCCGTAGAAATCAATCGTTCAATTAATAAGTATTCTAATCCCAATATAATTCTAATCACATTGAAAACTTAACTAATTAAATCATGTTATCTTATTATTAATTAATTTATAATATTATGTTATTAGGAATCCTTGACGGTAAATCCTGAAGGGTTCATCATTCTCACATCCTCACTTGTGTTTTGTTCTACTAATCAGGTGAGTAATCACTCCCCTATTTTACTTGTTTTCAAATGTTTTGGGGACACTTGCGTACCATTTATCAGATTATTTATCTTACTATTTCTCAAACGCAAACTGTGATCCTTGTGTTGTGTATCAATTGAATGATAGTCTGTTACTTGCTATTTGCTTACTTTCTTACTTGAATCGCATTCGGAGAGGTCCAACATAATCGCATTATAGTATGATCATACGACCGTCGTAGTGGCCGGAGCCCGATCGCATTGGCAATGGTTTCACCGACACCTCAATTTTGGTAACCAATGCCCATTCGCATGGCAACGGTTTAGCCCTTTCTTTATGGTTGATTGTTTATGTATGTGCTATGGTTTAATTGTTTATACTCACAGATAACAGTTTGCCTATTTTTTATTTCACTTATATCATTATATATTATTACCATTTTTGTTTGTGTCAAAACTGGTGATCTACTCACTCAACATGTGTTGTTGACAAACATATATTTTGTACGCATTTGCAGGTTATAGATTTGGATTTCTTATCGAACTGAAGCTCACATAGAGATGACTTTAGGATAAAACATATACAATAATAGTTGGTTTTGTATTTGTAATTTTCTTTATTTTTGTTGTATATGAATGTTGTTTGATAATAAATAAATTAATTAGATATTGTCGCTTTATAATTTCATGATAGTAACCTTGTGAGCTGTGACAATCAGCTCACGCCTCGACATTTCCGCCTTTGGTTGGTTTGTGACAGTTCCCTTATATTAGATTATAAACTAATGAATATAAACGAACACAAATGTTCTTTTTTTAAATAAACGAAAAGGAACATAAATGTTTGTTCAATTAAGTGTCCGTATTAGTTTAAAGTTAAATGAACGAACACGAATATGCCCTTGTTTGTGTTTGTTCGATTTATTTACAGGCTCTTATTATTCACATTGATGAATATGCCGATCTCAATCTCTAGGCTCTGTTGATTTTATTTGTGTTCTCTTGTGTTCGTGAACCATTCGTGAACACATTCATTTCCTTAATGAACGAACACGAACATAAAATCTCGTTCGGTAACTGTTCGTGAACCGTTCGTGAACACATTATTTCCTTAATGAAACAAGACCTTGTTCGTGTTCATTCGGTTCGTTTACAGCCCTAATTAAAGTAAATGGCGGAACGATGATGTTGTTAAATTATTAAAAGATAAGATGAATTCAGAAGCAATATATATATAGCAGACATAATTCCAGTGTCTAATGGGGACCCTACAATGGATTTCATTTTATATCTATCTATCCTACAAACATATCAAGTATGAAATCCCTGAATCAGGGTTGACGGATCTGCAACAAAGAAGATGGAGAGTTTAGTGTGATAATGAAGACGATGAACATGTGTTTCCAGTGGTGGCATTGGCTATTAGGGTGTATGTGCTTTAATTTAATAAATTCTATTTTCTCTCTCACTAAGTGTTTTTCTTTCTCTGTATTTCCAAAACATTTTTAGAACATAATTTCTAATAAATATAATTTCGGTCGAGTTTAGTGGTTGAAAATGATGGCAACGATGGCCGGAGTGGTTTATAAGTAGTAGTCGTAGGTGGGGTGACAATTTTCTGGCAAGTTTAGAAGAATTTTTTTTTTGAAATGGTGTGTTTTAATAACTTAATTATAGGTAAATGGGGTGGTAAAAAAAAGGAATATGGTGTAGCCTCCATTGCTACCAGCGGATTAGGAGGAAGGAATAAGGATCCGTCATTCTCAAAAGTGGATTACCTGACACAAATCCTAATCCTTCATTGTCAATAGCGGATTAGGATTAAAGAATTGAATTTCATTTAACCCCGTTAACCCAACGTTACTTTTAACAAAAACAAAGTTCACCAAGTTAGTTTTAACAAACCAAACTAACCCTTTAACTTGTGTACCTTAATCAGGTTAACTTTGGATTCTCCTAACATGTATTATTACAAAGGCTTCAAAGCTTCTGCACAAGATACTCATGTTGGCTCCATTTTTTCCAGCAAGTCCATCCATTATCACATGTATAATATGACTAAGTTTCCGCAAGTCCATTATTACAAAGGCTTTGAATGCTTTCTGCAACATCAATTACCTTACCTTACAAGTTTTGTTTGATTCAATCAATTTGATGGGTTTTTTAGATGGTTTGTTTGGTGTTTTGTGATATGATTCAACAAGTAGTTCAACTAATGAAGACAATGAGAATATAAAAAAAAACTAATTTGTTTCTAATCCGCTATTCCTACCAGCGGCTTAGGTTTTTAAAAAAATGTTCCTAATCCGCTATTCCTACCAGCGACTTAGGTTATAAAAACAATGTTCCTAATCTGTCATTCCTACCAGCGGCTTAGGTTATAAAAAAAGTATTCCTAACTCGCTATTTCTACCGGCGGCTTATGTTATAATATTTTCAAACCCTAATTTTGTTAAAAGAATATTTAAATATTTTATAAACCCTTTAAATAGTTTGATAAATATTATGTGTATAAAAGTTTTTTTTATTTAAACACGGATCAACCGCATTCGTGAAATCTATGTTTTCAATGTTTGGTATGGTTTTTTTTATTCCAAAGGATTAGATTTATAAAAGTTTTTGTTAATCTTTGTCACATTGCTTCTATAGTCTTGTGTAAACCGTAAATAGGCTAAGTTTCACATGCAAGTCAAGTGTGCGTGTCACCACCCTATAATTTTGTTTTTACATTGTATGGAATGTAGTGCACATTGTTAAGACATATCACAACCTTCACATATTCCATTATTCATCACACCCCCAATATATATTCATCAACATGAAAATGAAAGGATATTATTTACCAAAAAAGAGTTGAATAGGTATACGTATAATTCCTATGTAGATTTACGGTTTTATGAAAAACTTCAGACTCCACATTATATCAAAATGAATACTAATGATTATTAAAATTTTTTATGTTAAATTTTATTAATTTTAATTACTAAAAATTATAAAAATAATTTATTACATGTACTGAATTAAAAGTTACAGTCTAAGTAATATTTAATGTCTATGCGGATAGTGGATCAGACAGCCACCGGTGCCACAACCAACTGGTTTTGGATGTCTTGTTGGTTATACACGTCTTGGTTCTGAATCTTCGGTTTCATTATCACTTAGTGGACTGGAGCCTTCGGGTTGAGTCAGCTATAGGTACAAGCTCATTTGAACCGGAGTTAAATGTTAGTAACGCGGTTGTTGTACACTAAGACCGGTATAATCGTAATTCTGGAAGGGTCCCGGCTGGTTTGCATACATCGCAGGAATCATATTACTAGAAGGAATGTAGTCAGACAATGAGGATGCCTAATTGTTGTGTTGGTTGTTAACATTCGACTGGGTACCTAATTTAATGTTTGATGATCTCTGACCAACATTTTCAAATGAAGGTCGATAACCGGCTTGCCAATTTACAGTTGCCCCTCCAAAATTTGAGGGACCCTCCCCATAGTTAGGAGTAGGCCCTCCGAAATTTGAGGGACTCTCCCCATAGTTGGTTGTAGGCCTCCAAAATTTGAAGAACCCTCCCCATCATCATCATCATGTACGAGATCTACCCGAGTTCTTTGTCGACCACGACTCCCCGACCACGTGGAGCACGTTGGGTGAGAGTGTTATCGGTCCCAGATCCGGTTCAGTATTATGTATGTACGAAGGTTGTTCAACATGATTAACTGATCCAATTAGCTGAGAAGCCATGTGTTGGACCCCTCTAAACATTTCGTAGTAACGATAAGGGCCCATGTTTTACATTTTGATTGCTTCTTGATGACCGTCGTTCAAGTCAAACAAAAACCTAATTAAACTACCTAGATAGGATAAGTAAGGTATCGTATCCACCTGGAGTATGTGGTTAATGTAATTCGTGTACAGACTTAATATTATGAAGTAACTGGTTTTAGTGCTGATCACACAAGCAATTAAAGTGAATTTAGAAAACTAAGTAACAAGCAAGTAAACGAGTTTCAAGCAATTAACAATGCAAATCACACCCGGGAATTCAAGTAAGAAACCTATAGTTATCTCATGCAACCTAACAGATTAATTATGAACAATTAACTACAGACTGATCAATCAGACAAAACCTTAGACATCAATAATCACTTTACACACGGCACTGGTTATCAAACAGTCCTTGCCAGTGTGACTCAGTAAAGGGCAATCTTATGTTTTATCGTATTCAATCTAACCAAACAGTCATATGACCAGTTATCTAGCAACTGGTAACAAATCGTTCAGACTAACGTAAACCTAAACCGATTGAACACACAGAAATACCAAACATCAATAATCATATATCAATCATCAATAATCATATAAGAATGTTTTTAATCACATGAGAAAAACTGTAAAGATTACAAATTATACATCCCAGATGCGATTCTAGGAGATTATCCGAGCCTTGACATCGTTAAATCTTCAATATGGATGATATGGATCATGTGTAAGGTCTTGGCACGAGCTATGATGGTGAAAATAGCCTCTTTGGTTGCTGGAAATCGCCTGTTGTTCATAAAAACGAAGTTAGGGTTCTTGTGGATGAAAAATAACATATAAACCTAAAATTCCCATCTGCACCCCCAGCGCGATACGCGATGGGGTCTTCACTGGTCCATCGCGTATCGCAATGGACCAGAAGTCAACATTATTTAACATCACATCGCGGTACGCGATGGGTCCTCAACAAGCCCATCGCGTACCGTGATGGGTCTTGTCATCAGCAATCTTCAATAAACTTCATAGTTTTGCGTGCTGGACATCCCGGGTCTTCATACCATGTCGCAACAGGTCCAAATTGAGTACTTTAACACCTGTGACCTGAAATCCAATAATACACGTATGAAGTATCGAAAGTTCTAGAATAAATGATTAAACTAAATAATAAACAAACTAAAACATATACAAATTAACCAGCCATCACATCCCTACACTTAACTTTTGCTTGCCCTCAAGCAAACTCTAAAGCAAACATCAACCTCCATCATAGGTATGTAAATTATCGCCATTTATACTAGTAAGGTTTAAGGTCATACCCAGTTTCCCAGACTGACACTTTCTAGATTGACATCCCACAAATAAGGTTAAGCGCTATAATAAAAACAATAGAGCCGCCCAGACGAGTGTACTTTGTTTATGGTTAAGGCACACATAATCATACCCCACGTAATATAACATCTCTCCTCTCGGTTTAATATATGGACTAGCAAAAGATGTGCTAGTATCACTCTGCTATCAGTATCACTTATAAACAGGTATCCATCCATAAAACTGCCTTGACTCAAATGCAAATCAAGAGGTCTTAAAAAGGGTTGTAACGGTGCCAGGTGTAAGGGTATGGAAGGGAAATTTTTTAAGTAGCTCTAACGATCTGACCCGGCTTATTACAAAACATCTAAACAAACAAAACTACTATATCCACTGACTTACCTATTACAAAACCTCTGAATAAGCAAAACTAGCATAACATAGTGCTTTTTTTTCTACCATAAACGAACTATTACTTACGTAACTGAATATAAACAGACATCTTTTTTTAAGCATAATAAACGAGATGCTTAATACTGAAATAACTACAATGACAAAAAAAACACATACAAATACAAAAAAAAAACCTATTAAGCCGGATCGTCTCGTAACATAATATCGGGGTTAATCAAATGAAAAATAGGTCCAAGAAAAGTTTTCTAAGGGAACCAACCCCCCGCCCCTCCATTACCCACGCTCATATGTATAATGTATGAGGCCCAACCACTCAGTACCCACACTCTCGCTCATCCAGTCGAGGCTTAACCTAATTGCCTCTATCACTTTTGCATTTTGCCAACTACGATCCCATAATCCATGAACATCGATGAAAGCACTCAAATGACATGTGTGTACTATATATTATATGTGTATTATATATATGTGGTCAACTCACACACGTACCGGAGGAATACTGTTGCCGATATAAACATGTGTACCTGTCCCCATGACTCGTTATCCCCGCCTAAACGACCCCATTTTCAACTTCTCGTTATAAAAACATTTATGGTTAAGATTATTGAGAAGCTGAAAAACCAACCATGACCAGAAACCTATACTTGGCATTAATGGAAATAATTAACAGTTAACAAATTTGGTTTCTGAACACTCTTCGAGGTACTATTGGGCTAAAATTTTCAAATTCCCCCCATCCCCACACTTGAGGTTTACATTGTCCTCAATGTTAGAATAATTAAACATTGTCCTCAAAGTTAAAATAGATAAAACGATTAATGAACATTTAAGGGACGGGGTTTAAATTGACTTTTTGACTGTTAAGAAATTTTAAAATTCGGGGCTCCATTGTGACGATTCAACTAGCAATTATACAATTACACTTTTAACATTTAAAGTAATAAAAACAAAATAAATTATAAAACTGAAATCACCTGATATCAACGAGACTGGAAGAGGACCAGTCGGCTTGCGAACTCTCATAAACACTCGTATACTCTCGTCTCATCCAATTATCAAACTAATAATTGAACCTGCAAAATCTCGAGACGTGTAGAAGCAAGCTTCTCACAAGTGTAAGATATAGGTTTAAAAGTTATGAAAATGATTTTCTGTTTATTTTATTAATACAATTACCGAGCCGAATTAAGTCGTTTCATAATAAATTTTGTTAAATTAGTTAAAAATGTTAAAAGACCTAGCTCACTTTCGTAGGAATCACGATTGCATTTAGCGTATGTAACAAGCCCTTTAAACCTCCAGGTAGCCCGGGAGAACGAGTGGGGTCTCGTGAGGGTTTATAGAGAACCACACCCACAAAGTTCAGTTACAACAAAAATATCCAGATAAATCAAACACAGCAGCAATCAAAAGATATATATATACATATGCACCCAACCGGTTACCCATACAGTATTCCCAAAAATATAATATTAATATAATACAAACCATCAGAATAATAAAAACAAAATAAAGTAAAAAGGTAACCCAAAAATCTACTGCTGTGATGGATCGTGAGCAGTGTCCTCTGGCGGATCCACAGGCTGCTCCTCTGCGATAGACAATGATGGTGGGAGCGGTACCTGCATTGCAGCAAATAATAATCGAAAATAATCATCAAAACGGGCCAGGTGGGCCCGCTGTACTACCTGCTCCTGCTGCATCTCCAACTGCCGCTGATATATAATGTGTAGTGTGACTTGTGGCTGTTGTGGCCGGCGTGATGAAGATGATGATGCCTGTCGGAGTGGATGCTGCTGCTGAGGTAGCATGATGTGTGGAATCGGAGCATGCTGCCGACATGTCGGGATACCTCTCTGCAGTGAAACTACAGCCTCTGATCCCTCTAGTGGTGGTGCCTGTGGACCCTGTCGGACCGGGACTAAAGGTAGTGCATCATGCGTGTCAACGATCTCGGCCCGATAGGCCTCTAGTAACCCAAAAACTCCTGTAGCTGGCCCAACAGTAAAATATCTTTCCGGATAACGGTCAAAGACACCGAGTCGCTGGGCTATCCTCGTAATATATGGCCCTGAGGCTAAGCATGCCGAGGACCCATGTAAGCTGCGACCCCGTGGAAACGACGTGAGCGGGAGCATCGCCACATTGGCCGGTCGGCGGCCAATGATAGACAATAGACACAGCAGATCAAGGTTGCTGCACTTCTTGTGGCCCGAATGTCGGCCCACGATAGTACAGGCAATGATCCTGTGGATGTAGCGATGGAAGGTGTCCCTGTTAAATGACTCCACAACGGCACTGGAGTGGGCCCCGTCGGCGATCTCCACCCAATACTGGCCGAGTTGGCTCTCCATGAGCCAGTGCTCATGGGGCTGCTGAGTGTGGGTCGTGTAATCACGAACACTCTGCAGGAAGTCAGCATCCTGCACCTTCACGACCGTATAAAATTCCATGGCCACAGCGAAGTCAGGGACGGACATCTCGTACACGTACAGATGCCGTCCCAGCGAGAAGGACACCGTGTGTGGCTCACTGAAGTCCGTGGGCGTAAATGAAAAGGTCGAGTAAAACTCACGTGTGAGCTCGACATACAGAATCGAGTCACACGCGAGCACATCTGCCCACGGACCCGTCAATAGTGCACGTACCTGGACGTCAATACCCAAATCTCACAGCAACGCCCAATCAAAAGAGTGGTGGTGAAGTAGCTGCATGTGTCGAATCCTCTCGAACCTCGTATACTCATATGATGTGAAAAAGAATCGAAGGACCTGAAGTGAATGACGTCCATCTCCCATAATATCCACTGGCTCGATGCCAGGGACAATCTGTACCTCCTCTCTATCATATCATATGATGCAAGGCTCAGTCCTCTGCCTCTTGCGCCCGGTGCGCAAGGACTCTGGTGCATCAGCCATATCTGCATCATCAAGCACATAAGTTAGATATGTCAACTGTCAATGTGGCGATGACCGTATAGCATTTTGGTCGCGATCGTGCCACATAGGAAAATAATATTAAAATAATAGAAAAATAATAAAATAAAATAAATAAATAAAGCCAAAAAAATCAGGAACACCCTATGCGTATTTCTCCAAACCAAATTATCCCACCCGAATGGAGAATGAGTACGGGCGGTAATTCATTAACGATTCAAAAATATCAATTTCAAACTAGCAAAGTATTCCCGAGACTCGACTCACAAACTCACAACATACTCGACTCGACTAGAAACAAGCGGACACTATTAACAAACAGACACAACCAGACAAAAGAAAAGAACACAAACCAATTGACTCTAACAAACTAATCAACTGACTAACTGACTCTAATAATGTGCAGGTAAACCAATAACTGTCGTAACAACGAAAAATGTGACAAATCGGGTTTTATGAATAAATTATTAATAAAATATTAATAAATTATGTTCAAAATAATCATTACGAATCGAACAGCCACTATCATTAATTTAATCATAAAATAATGATTCTAACTAAATGAACTTCAAAACCCAATTCATCAACTCATTATGTTTAACAAAAATCGACAATCAATGACGAACTATTCCACTACCCAACAAACTAACTCTTCAACTACCCAAAAACCGATCGTCCTAAATCTGAACTAAACAATCAAACCAACCTGAAAAAAGTTCATAATGTCCTAAATGACAATCCGACAATCCCGCAAGGTATCAACTTATCCAAATTCGGAATAACCCAAAACAACCATCCCGACAATTCCCACCCGCAAAATCTCAATATCCGAACTGAACATAAAAACTTAACATTCCAATTTGACAATATAAAAATAAAGTGATAATAATACCTTGATTTCGGAATGCAAACAATTTACTAATAACAGTAGTGGCAGTGGACGGGCGTCGGTGACTGGTGGTGGAGGATAAGTGTGGTGTGGTGGTGGAACGGGAACAGGTGGTGGTGGGTGTGGGAGGTTATGACGGGTATGGTGATAATATGATTTATGGCAGAGGTAGGTGGCGGTGTGCGGTAGTGATGGTAGTGGTGGTGATTAACAGAGTAGATGGTGGGGGTTGTGAGTTGGTGAGAGGTGGACGACGAAGGTAGCAGATGGTGACTGGTGGCTGGTGGTAGAGGGTTGGGGGGTGATGGTTGTGGTAACTGTGATGGTGGGACGGCGGTGGTCAGGAGAGGGAGGTCGCCGGAAAACAGAAGAGGGAGAAAGAAGACGACAACGGGAAAAATAAGAGAGGAAGAAGAAGAAGAGACAGTTATAAACATTATCAGACGGAGCTCCACGACCCATCGAGATACGCGATGGGTCAAAAGGGTGGCGATCGCGTATCGCCACCCAATTGATTACAAATAGGGTTTTGTTCCCAATCGTGATACGCGATGGGGTGTTGGTAACGTCATCGCGTATCGCGATGAAGTCACATGAAGCCTGATGCCTTTCCTCCATAGCGATATGCGATGGAGGTAAGAACAAGCCCATCACGTATCGCGATGGGCTCTGTCAACTAAAACAAAATTTTTCAAAAAACGCATTTTTCGGCATCCCAACGTCACCCTTAACACGTTCCAAACTCAAAACACCTTTACGTACATGGAAAGACGTGTACCTTGAACAATGCTTACCGAACTTCTCTAACTTCTGACTCTTCAACGAGCTTCCCCACACTTGGTGTTTACTGCACAAAACTCGAGACGACAATAAGTACAAGACTCAATAAAATGAAAACAAACTGGACAGACACTTACAAACCCCGGGTTGCCTCCCGTAAGCGCTGAAGTTAAAGTCTACAGCTCGATAGTGCCTCAAACTCAATTATCTTCATAAACTGGTGAAGTCACAATGAAATTCACCGATGCCTCCTCAATCTCATGTATGTCTTTCATCTCCCAATATGGCTTCAGTCTATAGCCATTTACCACTTGCCTCAAATGATCATCGAAGTTTTCAATCTCGTACTCGCCATGATTCCCGACTCTTACAATCGAATACGGGCCCGTCCACTTACTCTTCAACTTACCCGGGAAGAGTTTCATCCTTGTTTTGTTTAGCCAAACTCTTTGACCAACATCAAAATTCTTCAACCGGATGTTAGTATCGTGAACTTTCTTCATCTTTTCCTTGTAAGCGGACGCGCTATCGTATGCCTCGTCTCTCAACTCCTCTATCTCGCACAAAGCCAATGTTCTCGCCTTACCTGCATCATCATAATCCATGTTAACCTGTTTAGTAGCCCAAAGCGCTCTTTGTGCAATTTTGACTGGTAAATGACAATCCTTTCCATACACAAGTCTATAAGAAGTGGTTCCAATTGGCGTTTTATATGCGGTTCGGTAGGCCCAGCATCGGTCAACTTAGTTGACCAATCCTTTCGGTCCGCCGGAACGATTTTCTGCAAAATTTGTTTAATATGCCTATTGGAAACCTCTACTTGTCCACTCGTTTGTGGATGGTAAGGAGTCGCTATTCTATGATCAGCACCATATCGTTTAAGACATTTCCCGAATTTAAAATTCTTAAAATGAGATTCCCCATCACTTATGATGGTTCGGGGGACTCCAAATCTCGAAAAAATATTACTTTGAACGAAATTGCAAACGACTATATGATCATTTGTCCTAGTGGCTATTTCCTCGACCATTTAGACACATAGTCAACGACCACTAGCATATACAAATTACCGTGCGAATTAGAAAATGGGCCCATGAAATCGATTCCCCAAACATCAAAAATATCAACTAGGACCGGGTTCAAGGGCATCTCATCCCTCTTAGAAATGCTCCCGAGTTGTTGACACTTTAAACAGTGTGTCGCAAACTCGTGAGCATCCTTAAACAAGGATGGCCAGAAAAAACCACTCGTTAGAACTTTTCGAGTAGTTTTCTGGCCACTAAAATAACCACCACATGTAGAAGAATGTGCGTGTTCCAACACCGATCTGACATCCTCCTCGGGTATGCATCGTCTGATCATCTCATCTGCACCAATCTCGAACAAGTCTGGATCATCCCAAATGTAATGTTTAGCTTGGGATATCAACTATTTCTTCTTTCTCCTTGGCCAATGCTCGGGTATGTCACCTGAAACTTTAAAATTAACAATATGAGCAAACCAAGGATTTTGTGAGACTGCCAAGATGTGCTCATCCGGGAAGGACTCGTTAATGGGCCCGTATGTGTTCCCATTTTCCACCATAATTCGGGACAAATGATCTGCAACAACGTAATCGCTTCCCTTTCTTGTCCCGAATTTCTAGATCAAATTCCTGCAGCAGCAAAACCCATCTGATGAGCCTCGGTTTTGCATCTTTTTTATCCATGAGGTACCTAACTGCAGAGTGGTCAGAATAAATGATTACTTTACTTCCTCAAATATATGACCTGAATTTATATAGAGCATATACTACTGCTAGTAACTCTTTCTCCGTTGTTGTGTAATTTAATTGAGCATCCGAGAGAGTTTTACTTGCATAGTATATGGCAACGGGTTTCTTATCAACCCGTTGACCCAAAACAGCCCCGACCGTATAATCACTTGCATCACACATTATTTCAAAAGGTAAACTCCAATCGGGTGATTGCAAGATCGGGCTTCAACTAACTTTGACTTCAAAATGTCAAAGGCTTTAGCACATTCATCATTAAAGTCAAAAGGGGCATCCTTAAGCAATAAATTACATAAGGGTTCAGTAATATTACTAAAACCCTTAATAAACCGTCTATAAAACCCGGCATGCCCCAAAAATGATCTAATGCCTTTGACATTCGTGGGATGAGGTGATGTAACAACTTGAAAATTTCGAGTTCAAAGTATCAACTTTCCAAAGTCTAGGGACTAAATTTGCCAAATTCCAAAGTCTAGGACTAAAATTGCCAAAATTCCAAACTTGAGGGTTTAAATTGAAAAATCTGATTTCCTGATCCATCGCGCTACGCGATGAGTCAGAGGAGAGCCCATCGCGTATCGCGATAGGGTATCTGACACAACGTGACATGTGTGCCACGTGGCACACGGTGGCACTGGTTATCGCCACGTGTCACCATGTGGCAACACTGCTGCCACGTGTTGCCACGTGTAGCGGTGCCTGCCACGTGGCAGGTCTACGCTGTGAGTCAGCAGACCTATATCACGCTAGGCGATAGGTCTGCTGAGGAACCTATCGCGATACGTATCGCGATAGGGACCAAAATTTCGTCTATAAATAGCAGCCAAGGGCTGCTCATTTTCAGCATCCCAAACTTAGCTGTTCTCTCTCTCTCTCTCTCTCTCTAACATCTCACTACAACCCGACAATCATATAAACGATTTTCCTCGATAAGCGTGCCACGATCCTTTGTTTGTGTACACCGATGCTCGATGTTTGTGCCACACTCCACCCTCAATCATCAAGAAGGCGTTGTTGTAATGGCAAAGGGTCCCGATAGACGTGCCGACGAGTGTTGATGTTGGTATATCAAGGTTGATCGAGAAAAGTAAAGCAGCGACGGAGTGCTGCTCAATTCTCTAGGGTTTCTATACGCCACTAAGGTTAGGCGTAATAATGAATTCAATATAATTTAACATTTTATTCAAGGCTTAACCCTTAATTCGAGAATATACTCGATACCTCGATAAAAGAAAAGAAACGAAAACATAACAAAGAAACGAATGAAACTATGATTATGAGTATTATTGAATACATATATATGTGTGTAAGTATATGTGTAAATATTCTTTGTTATGAAATATTATTTATTGAATAAGAGTATTCTTAAATAATAAAAGAAAAATAATACGTTTCTTGGAGGAGAAGAAACGTCGGGTTTTTATTATAAACTAAAGGTTTATAACTTACTTTTAAACTAAGGTTTTCAAGTAAATAAGAATTCAACTAAAGGTTAAATCGAGGATTGAGATATAAGACTAAAGGTCTTAAGCCGGATCGTGTATCCGACTAACAAAAAGTTATACTCGTACTATAGGTTCAACATAACAAAGAAGAGGGAAAGACCCTCGGACAATGTATTGAAGCTGATCCAAAAGAGAAGGCTATACTCGTACTATAGGTGCGAGATAGCAAGGGAAAGACCCTTGGACGGTGAGTGAAGCCGATCCTAAAGAGACAAGGTGAATACGCCCCCAAACTTTTACTTATTTTAAAATGAGTCGAACATGTTATTTGAAATTGTTTACAAGGAACTATGTGTTCCTAAAACCGTTATAAATAAAGGGTATAAACCTAGCCCTCAGGTTGTAGTATACGTATGTCTGGATCCTTACATAGGTGGTACTATGCGATGTATGGGCATGATCGCACCACCCTTGGTCGTAGGACACTCTCCTGCAGGGAGTACGACCGTTGTGTATATTTACGGGTACTTAACTAATCGAACACTGCGGTGTTTGCTGAGGTGACCTAGCGTAGAGGCTCATATTTATAATGTGTTATTTGACTTTGTTATTCCTAAGCCACGTTGGGCCGAGGCAGGCGTAGTCTCGAGGGGTAATAAAGTAAAAGAAATATTTTTGCGTCAGCGTGTTCACCAGCATTCGTTGCTGACGTATTTTCTTACATTTTGTAGGTGAACAAAGTTAGAGCTTGGAAATGACGAAGTACTATGATATCTGATGGCTCGGATTCTTCTTGTGAACTTAATATCTTAAATGGTGGTTTGTAATTATAAACTTTTGATAACTTAAACGGGTGTTTATAATCCCGTCTTTTGAATATATATAAATATTACACTTTTGATCCTTAAAGTTTTATAAGTCTTCCGCAAACTAACGCAACTCTGATTTATTTACAAACACGATACCAAACTTACGAGTCGCACTCCTAGGCCGTAGACTGGGGTGTGACAGGCTTGGTATCAGAGCCATCGATCTTAGCGAATTGGGTATCATAAAACAATACCCAAGCTTCGATCCAAGTATAGGAAATTATTTGATTATTTGTTTTAAGGATAAGATAGGCTGGTAACCTTTCTATCCCTCTCTACATTCTAAACCACCCAAATTAATAGATGTCATTCAAAGCTATGATGGAAAATTTTGTTCGCAAGGCCAAGGAAGCCGGTATAGCCGAACCCTACCCTGAAGACAACATGGGCAATGGATATTACGAAGCGTTCTTTGAACAAGACGTGGAACGAGACTTGTCCAAACCCCTATACTATCCCGGAAGTAGGCACTACCCGATCAACATCCCCGATAGTCCACCGAAGCCAAGTGTTGAGGCACCGAGGCATTCAAGATATCATCCACCGACTCTACCAATGTATCAACAGTCAGAAATACCAACATACCACCCAACGGAGATCCCAACTTATCAACCCACGGAGGTACCACAATATTTCCCAACTGGTTATGTACCGCCAAATCCACATCCGTCATATGCCTTGCTGTCAAACTTACCTATCAAGGAAGAACCACGAAGCCCATCCTCCGACTGGATGCAGTGTCATTCTGACCCATGTCGATGGTTTACTGGAATCTTCACCATGAATGAAGTTAGCTCCCAACCAAAGAATAACGAAGGGCCGTCCCGCAAGCCAAAAATGAGGGTAATGATGCCCTACGAAAAAATCAAGATGCCCTCAATAGAGAACGAAATGGTACAACCAATGGAGGAAGATGAAGAAGAACCGGAGGAAGAAGAAGAACCCACTAAAGAGGAGGATCCCGATGAGGAAGAAGATCCCGAAGAAAATGATGAGGACCCTGTGAAGGAGTCCGAGGAAAAGATGGAATAAGAGCATCCAGAAAACCCGAACGAAATATCAAGCCCGATGAATGGATCACTCACTTCCAATAATGCAAGCTATGGTTCTGTGGACCCGTATGTCCAGTACTTGGAGAATCTAAGGAATCAAGCTTCGTCAAGCTTCCTGCCATTTCAAGGGATAATTCCTTCCATTCAAGAACAAACCGATGAAATTCGCGAGCAAAACCAAGCTGCCAAGACATACCTCTACCTTGCATCCGATCAGACTTATGTGTCATATCCTGAACCGCGAAACCATTACGAGATGGTAACACTGGGTTATCGCGACCCACCTCCGCAGTACGGATATCCCAACATAGTCCCGCAGTCGTACGAAGAACATCTGGATCGTGCATTGCATGAAACCGACGACGGGAGGAAGAAGGTAGATGAGAAAGAGAAGGAAAAGATGAAAGTTGGAAAAGCACTCCTTCATAAATGCAACAAACTCACGAAGGTTGTGAAGAAGTTCTTGAAGGACTAGAAGATGGTGGTGTGTGATGTGAAGACTTTTATGTGTAAAATAGTCTGTGTATGCTATGTATAAATAAAGAACGTATGAAACGTTCTCTTGTAATGATAAGACAAGCTATATATATCGTTGAAATGATATATATATGTGTGTGTAATAGAAAATGTATATTATTTATGATATATATATATATATATGTATAATAAATAAAAGTGTGTTTTAAAGAAAAATTATTGTTAAAATTTCAGACTAAATTGAAAAAGATAAAGAAAATGTCTGAACAAAGAAATAATAATGAAAATGCTCGTAAAGAAAAAGAAATGAGAGATAAGAGGAAAGGCCCCGAGAACGAGCGAGAGGAAGAAATTCCTGAGAAATATATGAACAAAATTCACAAGATGATAAAAGATGCCGTGAGGGAAGAATCTATGAATAGATCTCATTCTAGGAAATCTCGAAATTCTCGAACTGCTAATCCTTCTGTTCATCCCTCCCGAAAATCCGAAAAGTCTCAACCAAAACCGTCTCGTGTCGAAGAGAGTGTGCATGAGTCTAACGCCGACGGCGGAGTTAGACAAGAGTTCAAGAAACTCAAGATAAGCGGTTGTTCGTTTAAAGATTTCAAATACTATGGACCCAAAGAGTTCCATGGTGATAAGGGGGCCATTTCAACCGTGAGGTGGCTCGAGGATATGGAAACAATCGTAATCACAAGTAAGTGTTCCGAGGTTGAGAAGATTCAGTATTCAGCCCTTATGTTTAAGGGAGAAGTGTTGGAATGGTGGAACGCTCTGTTGATGAGCAAAGGAAGAGATGTTATGTATGATTTGAGTTGGGAAGATTTTAAAGCCTTGTTGATGGCTAAATTATGTCCCATGCATGAGACTGATCAGATTCAAACGAAATATTTGAATCTCAAGGTCATTGGGACAAACCTCCGCGAATACAATACTAAGTTCCATGGGTATTGTCACCTTGTTCCCCAGCTGGTTCACCCGGAATCCATCAAGGTCACGAGATATATTTGGGGACTTCCGCGGGAAATCCGCGATATGGTAAGGTCTCACCTACCACAAACCGCTGACTCGGCGATGGAGTTAGCCGGTTACCTGATGGGCGGCATGGTACGTAACAGAGAAGAAGAAAAGAAGGTTACGACACCAACAACTCAAGGAAGAACAAGTGGAGGAAATAATCGCTTCAAGGGTAAGGGCGTTAACCAAAGTCGATTTAATTCAAACGCCTCACAATGCAAGACATGTAGGAGGTATCACAAGGGCCGTTGCAACTTCGCCCCGCCTCCTAAAGTTTGTGAATCTTGCAATCGCACTGGTCATGATTCTGCGAATTGCTGGAAGAAGAGGATGACTTTCTTTAACTGCGAGGAAATGGGCCATCTGAGTTTCGAATGCCCAAAGAACAAGCCTGCTGTTGGTGGTGCGAGTGGTAGTGGCAAGGACAAAAAGGGAAACGCTCGAGTCTTTGTACTCGACACAAAAAGGGCCGCTGACGTGCCAGAAACCATAACCGGTACGTTTCTAGTCAACGACACCTATGCTAGAGTTTTGTTTGATTCGGGTGCGAATTTGAGTTTTATAGATTATAAATTTTGTAGTCTATTAAACGAACCATTAACTAAATTAGATAAAACTCTAAGCGTCGAGACTGCTAGCGGTGAAGTCGTTAAAATCTCCAAAGCCCTTGAAAACGGAAAAATCCTTTTAGCCGGTTATTTGTTACCTATTTGTTTGTTATCCATGAGATTGGCCGGTTTTGATATTGTACATGGTATGTATTGGTTATCCGATAACCAAGCCCGTATCATCTGCAATAGCAAAACTGTTGAACTTCAAGCCCCCGATAAACGAACAATTCGAATTAAAGGGGACAAGGACGCTGGCCAAGTTAGCATAATCTCCATGATTAGGGCTAACAAATGTTTAAATCAAGGATGCCTCACATTCATGGCCTACGTCACTGAAGAGTCTAAGCCAAAAGAAATCAAAGACGTTCCTATCGTTTCCGAATTTTCTGACGTCTTTCCTGATGAACTCCCTGGTATTCCTCCCGATCGTGAAGTAGAGTTTAGGATCGATCTAATTCCCGGTACTGATCCGATCGCAAAAGCACCATATCTCTTAGCGCCGACCGAGATGAAGGAATTAAAGAAACAACTCGACGAACTTTTGGAGAAAGGATTCATTCGACCGAGTTCTTCGCCTTGGGGAGCACCCATTTTATTCGTCAAGAAGAAAGACGATTCCATGAGGATGTGTATCGACTATCGTGCGTGAAACAAAGTTACTATCAAAAACCGATATCCACTCCCTTGTATTGATGACCTTTTTGATCAACTTCAAGGTGCTAGCTTCTTTTCAAAAATCGATCTTCGTTCCGGCTATCACCAACTTAAAGTCCAATCCGAAGATATTCCAAAGACTGCTTTCCGAAAAAGGTATGGACATTATGAGTTCACGGTTATGCCATTTTGACTTACTAATGCTCCGGCCGCATTTATGGATATGATGAACCGTATCTGCAAGTCTTACTTGGATAAATTCGTAGTCATATTCATCTACGACATACTTATTTATTCAAAGTCAAAGGCTGATCATGAAACCCACCTTCGTACCTTGCTTGAAATTCTAAGAACCGAGAAGTTGTACGCCAAGTTCTCAAAGTGCGAGTTCTGGTTGCACGAAGTGCAATTTCTTGGTCACATCATTAACGTTAACGGTATTCAAGTGGACCCCGCAAGGATTGAAGCTATCTCTAAGTGGGAGATCCTGAAGTCGCCAACTGAGATCCGAAGTTTCTTAGGTTTGGCCGGCTACTACCGTAGATTCATCGAAAATTTCTAAAGAATCGCCGTTCCCCTAACCTCATTAACTCGAAAGAACATTAAGTATGAATGGGAAACGAAGAAACAAGAGGCGTTCGATACACTTAAACAAAAACTAACCCAAGCACCTATCTTGGCTTTTCCAGAAGGTACTGAGGATTTTGTGGTCTTTAGTGACGTGTCCCATTCGGGTTTGGGATGCGTACTAATGCAACGAAAGAAGGTTATCACTTACGCCTCGCGTCAATTGAAAGTACACGAAAGGAATTACACGACTCACGATCTAGAGTTAGGCGCCATAATCTTTGCACTTAAGATTTGGAGGCACTATCTCTATGGAGTACGATTTACTGTGTACACTGATCATAAGAGTTTGAAACATATCTTTGGTCAAAAAGAGCTCAACATGAGCCAAAGGCGATGGATGGAGACTCTTAATGATTATGATTGTGAGATTGTGTATCATGAAGGCAAGGCCAACGTCGTGGCCGATGCCTTAAGTCGTAAAGAGCATGAAAAACACAAAAGGGTTCGAGCTTTGCGCCTAGAACTTCAAATTGATCTCTTTGAGCAAATCAAATCCGCGCAAACACAAGCAATCAATGAAAACCAAATCTCTGATGAAAAACGAAATGGCACCATTGACTCGCTAGTCAAAGGTGATGATGGTATCCTAAGACTCGGTAATAGGATTTGGGTACTGACCGTTGGAGGTTTGCGTGAGAAAATCTTGAATGAAGCTCACAAGTCAAAATACATGATGCATCCCGGAAGTGATAAAATGTACCACAATCTTAAGGCGAACTATTGGTGGAATGGGATGAAAAGGGATGTCGTTTCGCATGTTGCGAAATGTTTGCTACAGCAAAGGCCTTCGGGATTGCTACAGCAACCCGAACTTCCCGTGTGGAAATGGGAGTTAATTACTATGGACTTCATTACAAAACTTCCGAAGATGACTCGACAACATAATGCTATTTGGGTGATTGTAGATCGCTTAACAAAATCTGCACACTTCATTCCTACTAATGAGTCGTACTCTATGGATAGATTAGCGCGTATTTATGTAAACAACATCGTTGCTTTGCATGGAGTACCGCTGTCAATAATATCTGATCGAGACAGTCGTTTTACGTCTCACTTTTGGAAAAGCTTGCAACAAGCTCTTGGTACAAGGTTGAACCATAGCACTGCTTATCATCCACAAACCGATGGGCAAAGTGAAAGGACAATTCAAACGTTGGAAGATATGATCTGCACTTGCGTAATCGATTTAGGTGGAAGTTGGGATGACCACTTGCCTCTAATGGAATTCTCGTATAATAATAGTTATCACGCAAGTATTCAAACCGCACCGTTCGAGGCGTTATATGGTCGAAAATATAGAACGCCTGTGTGTTGGTCTGAAACCGGAGATAATCAATTGTCTGGACCCGAGATAGTCCAAGAAACAACCGACAAAGTCATTCAAATCCGAGAACGGCTTAATATGGCACGTGATCGCCAAAAGAGTTACGCCGATGTACGTCGTAAGCCGTTAGAATTCAATGTCGGTGAAAAAGTGTTATTGAAAGTCTCGCCTTCAAAAGGCGTTGTTCGCTTCAGAAAGAAGGAAAATTGAGTCCTCGATTCGTTGGACCTTTTGAGGTACTCGAACGAATCGGAAATATTGCATACCGATTGCGACTGCCTGAGGAAATGCAAGGGATACATGACGTATTCCATGTTTCGAATCTGCGTAAGTGTTTGATCGATGAATCGTTGGTTATGCCATTAAAAGACGTTGAAATAAATGAGAACATAAAATTCGTAGAACGTCCAATTCAAATTGAAGATTCGAAAACAAAGAAGTTAAAGAAAAAAACTTTGAAAATTGTGAAAGTAAAATAGGACTCGCGTAGAGGGCCCGAATATACTTGGGAACTCGAATCGGAAATGAGAAAGAAATACCCCTACTTGTTCGAGTAAAGCAATCTCGAGGACGAGATTTGTTTCAAGGTGGGGAGGATGTAACAACATGAAAATTTCGAGTTCAAAGTATCAACATTCAAAAGTCTAGGGACTAAATTTGCCAAATTCCAAAGTCTAGTACTAAAATTGCCAAAATTCCAAACTTGAGGGTTTAAATTGAAAATTTTGATTTCCTGGCCGATCGCGCTACGCGATGAGTCAGAGGAGAGCCCCATCGCGTTTCGCGATAGGGTATCTGACACAACGTGACACGTGTGCCACGTGGCACTGGTTATCGCCACGTGTCACCATGTGGCAACACTACTGCCACGTGTTGCCACGTGTAGCGGTGCCTGCCACCTGTCAACACGTGGCAGGTCTACGCTGTGAGTCAGCAGACCTATATCGCGCTACGCGATAGGTCTGCTAAGGAACCTATCGCGATACTTATCGCGATAGGGACTAAAATTTCGTCTATAAATAGCAGCCAAGGGCTGCTCATTTTCAGCATCCCAAACTCAGCTGTTCTCTCTCTCTCTCTCTAACATCTCACTATAACCCGCCAATCATATAAACGATTTGCCTCGATAAGCGTGCCACGATCCTTTGTTTGTGTACACCGTTTCCTCGAAGTTTGTGCCACACTCCACCCTCAATCATCAAGAAGGCGTTGTTATAATGGCAAAGAGTCCCGAAAGACGTGCCGACGAGTGTTGAAGTTGGTATATCAAGGTTGATCGAGAAAAGTAAAGCGGCGACGGAGTGCTGCTCAATTCTCTAGGGTTTCTATACGCCACTAAGTTTAGGCGTAATAATGAATTCAATATAATTTAACATTATATTCAAGGCTTAAGCCTAAAGTCGAGGATATACTCGATACCTCGATAAAAGAAAAGAAACGAAAACATAACAAAGAAACGAATGAAACTATGATTATGAGTATTATTGAATACATATATATGTGTGTAAGTATATGTGTAAATATTCTTTGTTATGAAATATTATTTAATGAATAAGAGTATTCTTAAATAATAAAATAAAAAGAATACGTTTCTTGGAGAAGAAGAAACGTCGGGTTTTTATTATAAACTAAAGGTTTATAACTTACTTTTAAACTAAAGGTTTTCAAGTAAATAAGAATTGAACTAAAGGTTCAATCGAGGATTGAGATATAAGACTAAAGGTCTTAAGCCGGATCGTGTATCCGACTAACAAAAAGTTATACTCGTACTATAGGTTCAACATAACAAAGAAGAGGGAAAGACCCTCGGACAATGTATTGAAGCTGATCCAAAAGAGAAGGCTATACTCGTACTATAGGTGCGAGATAGCAAGGGAAAGACCCTTGGACGGTGAGTGAAGCCGATCCTAAAGAGACAAGGTGAATACGCCCCCAAACTTTTACTTATTTTAAAATGAGTCAAACATGTTATTTGAAATTGTTTACAAGGAACTATGTGTTCCTAAAACCGTTATAAATAAAGGGTATAAACCTAGCCCTCAGGTTGTAGTATACGTATGTCTGGATCCTTACATAGGTGGTACTATGCGATGTATGAGCATGATCGCACCACCCTTGGTCGTAGGACACTCTCCTGCAGGGAGTATGACCGTTGTGTATATTTACGGGTACTTAACTAATCGAACGTTGCGGTGTTTGCTGAGGTGACCTAGCGTAGAGGCTCATATTTATAATGTGTTATTTGACTTTGTTATTCCTAAGCCACGTTGGGCCGAGGCAGGCGTAGTCTCGAGGGGTAATAAAGTAAAAGAAATATTTTTGCGTCAGCGTGTTCACCAGCATTCGTTGCTGACGTATTTTCTTACATTTTGCAGGTGAACAAAGTTAGAGCTTGGAAATGACGAAGTACTATGATATCCGATGGCTCGGATTCTTTTTGTGAACTTAATATTTTAAATGGTGGTTTGTAATTATAAACTTTTGATAACTTAAACGGGTGTTTATAATCCCGTCTTTTGAATATATATAAATATTACACTTTTGATCCTTAAAGTTTTATAAGTCTTCCGCAAACTAACGCAACCCTGATTTATTTACAAACACAATACCAAACTTACGAGTCGCACTCCTAGGCCCTAGACTAGGGTGTGACAGGTAAAGTGGAAATAACTTGAACCTTAGCTTGGTCCAACTCAATCCCTTGACTCGACACAACATGGCCCAATACAATTCCCTCTTGGACCATAAAATGGCTCTTTTCCTAACTACGAACCAAGTTCGTTTCAACACATCTTTTCAAAACTATTTTGAGTTGATTTAAACACGACTCGAAAGATGTGCCGAAAATCAAAAATCATCCATTAAGATTTCTAAAGATTCCCCCACCATATCGGAAAAGATGCTCACCATGCACATTTAAAGGTGGCGGGGGCGTTACATAGCCCAAATGGCATTCGCCTAAACACGAATGTGCCATACGGGCACGTAAACGTGGTCTTCTCCTGATCTTCTGGGTGAATAGCTCTCTGGTTATACCCAGAATAACAATCTAAAAAGCAATAAAATTTCTGACCATATAGCTTTTCAACAATTTGCTCGATAAACGGAAGCGGAAAGTGATCTTTCGATGTTGCCGCGTTCAGTCTTCGATAATCCATACAAATGAGCCACCCGGTTAACGGCCGGGTGGCGACCTCGTTACTTGAGTCGTCCTTGACGACTTGGATGCCCGCCTTTTTCGGTACTGTCTGTGTCGGGCTCACCCACGTGCTGTCTGAGATAGCAAAAATAATCCCAGCATCCAACCATTTCAGCATTTCTTTCTTTACCACTTCCCTCATGTTCGAGTTCAACCTCTGCTGAGCATCGTGTGCGGGTTTGACAGCCGTATCTGTTAAAATTTTGTGCATCACAATTGAGGGACTGATTCCCTTCAAATCCGCTATCGTCCACCCAATTGCTTCCTTGTTTGCAACCAGCACCGCCATCAAAGCATTTTCCTGTTCAACAGATAAGTTAGAAGCTATAATAACATGTAATGTATTATTCTTACCAAGAAAAGCATATTTTAAATGCTTTGAGAGCTCTTTCAGCTCGACTTTGGTGCTTCCAGCATTAACAGTTTCAACCCGGTATCGATCTTCTCGGAAAGTGGTTCCACCTGAACTGACCATGGTGGATGGTCTCTTCGCACAGCTGCGATCTCCATTTGTTTCTCCTCCTCTTCCAGCAACTTGTCTGTTTCGACCTGTAACCTGTCAAACAAAAAACACGTCTCCGCTGTGCCATCCGTGTTGACGACAGAGTCATATAGCGGGATGCACTTATCAATGACATCGGCCATGAAGCACTCGTCATCGATCGGAGAATTATCTCCACGTGTGAAAACATTAATCCTCAGCTTCCAGTTTCTGAATGTCATGTCAACAGTACCATTTTTACAATTAATGTTGGCATTTACGGTAGCCAAAAATGGTCTACCGAGGATAGACGTAGGCTGTTTGGTCCTTTCACCCGAAACGTAATCGAGGACCAAAAAGTCAACTGGAAAATAAAAGTCTTCCACCATAACAATAAAATCAGTCAGCATTCCTCGGGGAAGTTTCGGTGTCTGGCTAGCCAGGACAACCGTGGTGGCGGCTGCCCGAAGCGGTCCAAAGTTATACTGATCGTATAGACTTCCCAGGAGAATACTGATGCTAGCTCCAAGATCTAAAAGCGCCCAAGTCATTTTAAAATCACCCACTTGAATGGGTATAATGGGTGTTCCCGGATATTGTAGCTTCGGTGGAAGCGAACCCGAGAGAATTGCACTCACTTTGTCAGTAAAATCAATTTGTTTAAGAATCTTTTGACTCCTTTTCTGTGTGCACAACTCTTTCAAGTACTTAGCATAGGCGGGAATTTGTTTTATGGCATCTAAAAGAGGATTGTTAATTTTTACTTGTTTAAACGTTTCCCACATTTCTTCTTGTTGCGGGCCTCGTTTTGATGCCATCTTCTCCTTCGATGGCGCCAACAAAGCATCGGGATAGGGAACGGTTTCCACCTTCTCCTTGTCCTTAGAATTGTTGGTGTCATCCTTCGGAACTGGTTTGTTAATTTTAGTTTCACTTTGATTAGGTTCATTTAATTTAACCAGTTCTCGTTATCACTGACGAGATTTTCATCAATCTCTTCCGCCACCCCCTAAACCAATGGTGGTGGAACCCCAACTTTATTATCATACTTTTTACCACTACGTAAATACTTACCTGATTGACGTGTTTTTTCAAACTGGAACTGTAGTGGTTCGGGTTTACTGTGGTGTCGCTCGGGAGTTGGCCACTATTCTTCTGTAACTTTGCCACGTCTGCAGCGAGCTGACCAATCTGCTTCAACATCGTATCTGAAGATTTATCTCGCAACTCGAACTGCTGTTTCGTTTCGGCCTTATGATCCGTCATGACTTTCAACAATGCATCCAACTTTGAATGAACCGACTCATCCGAATTTCACGAGGACCCTTTCTGTTGGTCCTGATTACCCGAAGAGTTTCCACCCCAGTTACTGTCTCTGTTGTACCCCCTATTCTGACTGTACGAACCCTGCTGCTGATAACCGCCCTGGCGGTAATTACCCTACGACCTGTCCCGGCTCGTTCCCTAAAAAGTTCGGGTTCAACTGAGAAGACGCGTTCCCGTAGCGAAAGTTTAGGTGATTCCTCCGGCCGGGGTGATATGTGTTTTAGTTGAACCCTTGGCCTTTGGAATCCCCGTAAGCATAGTTAACCTCTTTAGTATCTCCTCCTCGTCATCATAAAACTCGGGGCTATTTTCTGCCTTATGCCCGAGTTCACCACAATCATCACAAACCGGGAATTTTACTCCAACTTTCCTGATTTCTTTCTTTTTACCCTTTCTATACCCAGCCAGTTCACGTTCTAACTCAACAATTCTTTCAGATTCACTAGTAACTGACTTAACTGACCTGGAGGAATTAACACGTCTTCGTCTCTCAGCTGTTGCTTCTGATTTCGAGTCTACACACATAAACTCCAAAAAATCCCAATCATCCTCCTTGGGCTGATTCAGCAACTGACCATTACACGAGGCCTTAAGATGCTTTCGTTCCTCGTATATCAAACCATCAACAAAACACTTTACCAGTTTCCACAGTTCAATTTGGTGATGTGGGCATTTTATCATCATATCTTTATACCTTGTAAAGACTTCATGGAATAATTCGCCAGAAAACTGTGAAAAGTTGCGAATTTCCAAACGGGCCTCGCTAGTCTTCGACTGTGAATAAAACTCGTTTAGAAACACCTTCTGCATCTCGGCCCAATCTCTGATACTGTGCATCGGCAGCGAATTAAACTAGAGTTTTGCTTTGTCGTTTAGGGAAACTGGAATAATCGCAACTGGACCTCATCCTGATCAAACGTACCATCACCAATAGACCCGCAAATAGCCGAAAAATCGGTCAAGTGAGAATACAGGTCCTTCGAATCCATCCCGTGGAAATGTGGAACAATGTTGATGTAAGATGGCTGGGACTTAAAAGTTTGCTGTTCCGGCACTCGTTCCTGTGGGACCAACGGGGGTTGCTCCATCTGAGATAGCCGGTCTGAACCGACTGTTAACTCTATGAACCGGGGCCATATAATTCCTCCTTAACCCCCTGGGGTTCGCCAAACCACCCCGGTTAACCTGAATACCACGAACTCTTTCGAACCGTTCCGCCCGATTCACCCTGTCTCGACCCCTTTCGTTTCTGTTAACTACTTTAGCCCGTCTTCGATTAACTGGCTCTTCTACCTCTTCATCCCCATTATCATCACCCACTTCTTCCGGCTCCACAGGCTCGGTCTCGGGCTCAACCACCTGATTTCCCCTAACCCACCGATCTACCTCGTTCTCATTCTCAAAATCCTCGTTCCTATTATTATTTTCCCCTCTCTTCATCTTCTGTTGGAATACTCAGTTGAACATCATCGATATTTATCTGAACTCTGTGGTTGGGGTTATTATTTGGAACTAATGGTCCGGCTTGGTCAAAGTTGAGGTTCAGGTTTCGGTTTCGGTTTTGGTTTCGGGTTCTGGAAGCACGAGCTGAGTGATTTTGGTCATTTTGGTTATTGAAGTTTGGTGGTGGAGGTATGTTATCTGGGTGAATTGCATTATTTTGTGGGAGTGGGTCTTGGTTTTGGTTTTGGTTCTGGTTCTGGTTTTCGTTTTGGTTCTGGTTCTTATCTTCCATCTACGAGGTTCTGTTTTGAACTCGGTTCTGCCGAACTAACCTCTCGATTTCGGGCTCAAAAATTAACGGAGACTATCGGCCCTAGTGGCGGGTGCGCATAAACCTGTTATCTTCACAACTAACACAACCCGCATAAAATAAAGAAAAATTAAATTTAAACTAAAACTGAAAATCAAGGTTAAAATTAGAACTAAAATAAACAAAAAAATCAAATAACACGAAAAACACTAAGCGCACTAACTCCCCGGCAAAGGCGCCATTTGATGACCGTCGTTCAAGTCAATCAAAAACCTAATTAAACTACCTAGATATGATAAGTAAGGTATCGTATCCACCAGGAGTATGTGGTTAATGTAATTCGTGTACAGACTTAATATTATGAAGTAACTGGGTTTAGTGCTGATCACACAAGCAATTAAAGTGAATTTAGAGAACTAAGTAACAAGCAAGTAAACGAGTTTCAAGCAATTAACAAATCAAATCACACCCGGGAATTCAAGTAAGAAACCTACAGTTATCTCATGCAAACTAACAGATTAATTATTAATGATTAACTACAGACTGATAAATCAGACAAAACTTTAGACATCAACAATCACTTTACACACGACACTGGTTATCAAACAGGCCTTGCCAGTGTGACTCAGTTAAGGGCAATTGTATGTTTTATCGTATTCAATCTAACCAAATAGTCAAATGATCAGTTATCTAGCAACTGGTAACAAATCGTTCAGACTAACGTAAACCTAAACCGATTGAACACACAGAAATACCAAACATCAATAATAATATATCAGTCATCAATAATCATACAAGAATGTTCTTAATCACATGAGAAAACCTGTAAAGATTACAAACTATACATCCCGGATACGATTCTAGGAGATTAGCCGAGCCTTGACATTGTTAAATCTTCAATATGGATGATATGGATAATGTTAAGGTCTTGGCACGAGCTATGATGGTGAAATTCGCCTCTTTGGTTGCTGGATATAGCCTCTTGTTCGTAAAAACAAGAGTTAGGGTTCTTGTGGAAGAAAAATAACATATAAACCTAAAATTCCCATCTGCACCGGGTCTTCACTGTATCGCGATGGACCAAAAGTCAACATTATTTAACATCCCATCGCGGTACGCGGTGGGTCCTCAACAAGCCCATTGCGTACCGCGATGGGTCTTGTCACCAGCAATCTTCAATAAACTTCCTCGTTTCGCGTGTTGGACATCCCGGGTCTTCATACCATGTCACAACAGGTCCAAATTGAGTACTTTAACACATGTGACCTGAAATCCGATAATACACGTATGAAGTATCGAAAGTTCAAGAATAAACGATTAAAACTAAATAACAAACGAACTAAAACATATACAAATTAACCAACCGTGACTTCTTGACTAATGAATCCTAATCCATCCACCTACAACCAAAATAATTAAAACCTATATGCATTACTAATTAATTAAATTTAATTCTTCATTAGTATTTATACTAACCAAGTATCTGCAGTTCCACCATGATCATGGAATCATGTATGGACAACATTGGGGACGTGCCTGGGGTCCTTTATATATAATACAGTATGTCGATGGAACCAATCATTGTAAGTATGGTGTGTTCGTGGGCACACCTTCCACCACATTTTCATGGCTATGGTTCCAAATTTCGACAAACGCTGCATGATGAGCAGACCAGTTTGTGCCAACCTACCTTTCCGTATTGTTTTACGGAGTCTGCGAAGCACTTCACGTGAAAGTGGAATGGGGTAGGGACCTCCAGAAGAAATCCAAACTGCCTCATCACTCTTTCCACCGGATGATATTTAACGACGTTCCAAAAAATTAAAAAACATTGTGACCTCCAATTGTTTATGCATGAGTCTTCACATCACGTTCCGATAAGGCATCCATTCAAACTGTTAAAATAAAAATCCGTTAATATCTAGTATTTACAATCTATTTATAAAATCTTTATGCTAAACAAAAAAACACATCGGCCTCTCGTAGATGTTGTAGTGTTGTCAGGTGGGCCTTAGCACGTGTGAAGCAGTCTCTGTGTTACTAATGTCATGCTCCGCCCACATTCAGGAAGACAATAATAAGTATTAGAATATTAATATTTATATAAGTATTACAATAGTACTTAATTACCTTGCACCATATGGTTTTTTCCAATCTATTTGTTGATTGATGATTGTGGGTGTTAATGGTCGAATCCCGGTCCATGCCCATATTTGTAGTAGTTACAATGGTGCCTTTGATTGTGACCTGGTTCCCTTATAGAGTTCTCTATACAAATACGCCAGGGTAGCAGCACCCCAACTCAG
Organism: Bidens hawaiensis; assembly: GCF_021521415.1. Classification (NCBI taxonomy): domain Eukaryota; kingdom Viridiplantae; phylum Streptophyta; class Magnoliopsida; order Asterales; family Asteraceae; genus Bidens; species Bidens hawaiensis. The sequence goes on along the minus strand of NW_027494537.1, from coordinate 127,748 downwards.
TTTCCCACTAACAGTAAAGTCAGTCAAATGAGTTAATAAATGTAATGACGTGTACCCATCATTCGTATATGTTATTAAGTTTTTAGGAGCTAGTATTAGGCAAATAGAACGTGCATGCTGCATGCATTCTTCATCTGTTGATTCGTCAGTTATTGGGTTAGCTAACATAAACGTTAGCATATTACTGAGTTTTACCATATGATTTTTATAATCAGTTGGTTGTATATCAAAACCTAAGTAAGTTAGGCACATATGCATGCGTTCGTTATATTCAAATGAACCCTCGTACCCATTTAATGCCTCGCCCTCAATGGGTAACCCCATTAGAAAATTAACATCCTCCAAGGTTACTGTGGCCTCAACAAATGGCAGGTGAAATGTGTACGTTTCGGGCCGCCACCTTTCAACTAGTGCTTCTATCAACTCTCGATCAACTCTCTTGTAACCACATCGATGACACCGCCAAAACCAAATAAACGGATGTACCTCAAAACTTTACCCTTTAGATTAATCTGATTGTCATGCATTAGCTCCCAAAATGAACCATCCCCACATTTAAAATCCATTGTACACATCTCCCCCTCTTGTGGATTCGGGAACAAATTCCTGGCCCGGTATTCAGCTCCTAGGTACAAGAGACTTTCATCCCTTGGACCCGGGTTTAGATGCAAATTCATACTCATTTTGTTGGTTGAATTAGGGTGTGGGTAGAATGAGAGATTTGTGTGTGTGGGACGAGTTTGAGAGATTTGTGAGTGTGGGATGAGTTTGAGAGACTTGGGCATTGGTAGTTATATAGAAGTGTGGGATGAGTTCATATTCAATTTTTTTTTGTTTTGTCTTGAAGTAAGATGTTTACTTATACATTTTTGAATTCCATAGCCCATTCAAAAAACACAATAACTTAAACACACCTATAAACACATAAAAAACATAACAAATTTATTAAATAGAATTAAACAAACTACTTATTAAATAGTAGAGTACACACTTAAACACTCTAGTTTACTTCCAATGGCAGTCATCGTTTGACCATTCGGAATCCAATGAGTGCTCTCCAGGATACGGGTCATGGTGGTAATCCGGTAAAACTCCTTTTCCTTCGTTTTCATAAACACTCTTCAGTACATCCAGATCTTCTAACAAATCAAGGTTCAATTGGTCAAAAGTTAACTTCGGTGAGGGTGGGTTGTTCCTTTACTTAAGGCTGAGGAAGATCACATGATGCCTAAACAACCTCAAAAACAGATAACTAGTTACTCAAACTAAAGAAATGTTGTATCATGAAGCTAAATATATAAATACTTACACAACGTAGGATCCACGTCGTGCAAATCCAACGGTAGTAAGTAGGAGCACGACATAGGTAACATAACACCTTGGATATTTTGTTTATTGGACTGCTAGCATATACAACGGTACTAACTTGAAATGAACCAGGATTCCCCTCACTTTTGGTCGAATGAGAGGATGATGAATCCATTATAGTTTGTTAAATTAGCAAGTAGGAGAAGATATTATTGTAGTGGGTGATGAACTGGGATTCCCCTCATTGGTTTTTATAAACAAAAACGTGGGGGTGTGAATGGTAATTTCAAAAACTTTATTAAATCTAATGATTAATATCATTAAAAAAATGGTGATGTTATTTTTTTAGAAAATAAGACAACTTCTTTAATTATCAATTATAAATACAACCATCCTTTCACTTTCTGATTCAACCATACTTCCACTTTCTAATTCAACTATCCTTCCACTTTCTCATTCAAGCATCAAATGTCTTCTTCTTTGTCATTCAATCCCTTTGTGGTACAGTTATATTATGGGGGTAAAGTGTCATACACACAGGGTTGTTATAGGTGCTCTGGGAACTCATAGCACTACGTGTTTAGTTACTTATCAGATCAGTTATTTCGAGTTGGTTGACAACATATGTAGATGTGTTCAAATTGACCGTCAATGTTGTTTTCCAGAGTTAACATGTAACATCCTAAAATTTCTAAAATAATATTAATTATATTATTTAATATTCGTGGGAAAGTTTACTCGGGTTAGTGGAGAAATAATAAAATAAAGTAGGTGTTATTAAGAGTCGGGCATGTGTTGGGTTAAGTAATATGGGTAATGGACTTGGATTAGAAAGGAAGGAAGATAGACCTTGGGCTCAAGCTCATTACCCATAATATATAAACCATATTCACCCATTAATCCTTTCATTTTCACATATTCCATACACCATCAAAAACACACACTTAGCTCTCTCTCATCTTTCTTTCTTTCTCTAGCCGAACCAAAAAGGAAAACTGATCCCAATCCAAGGTAATGATAGTATGATATGGTATGAACTCAAACCCGTTAGATTTAGTAACGAAACGACGAGACGACACCTTTAAACCGTTAAAGTCACGAGATCCTGGTTGAATCGGGTATGAACCGAGCATAAGATGAGCCTAGGGGTCACCCTAGCTCAGATCTGGATCGAACGGGACAAAAAACGGTGAAAATGGTGCAAAAACACGTTTTTCCGGCCACTGCCAGGTTTTCCGGCGGTGAAGGCGCCGGAAAGGCGGCGGCTACGAGGTTAGAATGTCAGAGAATGTTTCTGACATTCTCTGACCTAACCCTAATTCGTTAACGGAGAGTTAATGAACTAGAGGTAATTCGTTAGGTTGATTCGTTAACGGAAGCTTAACGAACTAGCCTTAGTTCGTATCCAAATTCGTTAAGGAAAAGATAACGAATTAACCCCAATTCGTTATGACCATTCGTTAAAAGGAGATAACGAATTAGAAGGTTCTTTTTGAGACAGGGGGTCATTCGCTATGAAGTTCAATTCGTCAAAGGACCAGTTCGTTATATGGTCCAGTTCGTTACAAGGACCAGTTCGTTATGATAGTCAATTCGTTATAAAGTAACGAATGGGTCATTCATTATGAACCCAATTCTTTAAAAACTAAGTAACGAACTAGAAGTTTGATAAAATGACAGAACAGTCCCTGACTTAGAAAAAGAATGATTTTATTACAAAATAGTCCTTGGACTTTATTAATGATTAATAGGTTAACAATTAAACAATAACTTAAAATCCCAATGGAAAATGTGTTATGGCAGTTAATGAAAATAAAATTTTTTCAAGCTAACCTGCCAGCTTAACCCCAGCCAAGGGCTCTGCCCCTTGGACCCCGCTAGGGGCTGCCGCCCCTAGAACCCCGCTGCCAGGGTCGCTGCCCCCGGACTCCCGTTCGTTGAGAGTAATAATTAAACTAGAAACACGATATAGGTAGTGATAGTTAAATCGATACGTGTAATTGTTATACAGTTAGTCGTGCATAACTCAAAAAAGGAATAACCATAACGATGAAGGTAACCGATTTCAGGTGAGTTTCTAGCCCCACTTCCTTGTTATGTTTTCGGGGCTGTATGCATACTCGATGTGATAGTTAATACACCTACCTTAAATGGTAAGTGCTTGACGGTGCTTGAACGATCTTCGGATATTGCATGCACCGCCAGGTGGTAGTTTAAAGATATGATTGTTATATATGATGTATGAATTATTTATGTATGTTATATTATGTACGAGTGATTGATAGTACGTGAACGATCTTCAAATATTGCACGTATTGTTAAGGAAAGTATGTAAAGGAAGGTATGGTATGGTTGCACGGAACAAAGGGACTCCCTAATAATTTTTGTGAGGATAGGGACCAGACCCTAATAATATCTATGAGGATAGGGACCAGACCCTAATAATATCTGTAAGGATAGGGACCAGACCCTAATAATATATGTGATGTTGGGGACCAGACCCTAATAATATCTGTGAGGATAGGCACCAGACCCTAATAATATCTGCGATGTTGGGACCAGACCCTTATAATATCTGTGAGGTTATAGGGCGGAAGGCTCTTTAAGTAGTATGGATAGTTATGCATATAAAGAAAGTATGAAGAATAAATGTATGAACGTATGTAAGATGTAAGAAAGTAATGTGAACATGTTAAGTATGAATGGTGTACATACCTTCGGGCATGTGTGCAAACATGTGAACTAATTGTATGTTGTATGATTAACTAGAACTCACTCAGCGTAGTTGACTTTTAGTATGCACGCGGGTGAGTAGATTGAGGCAGTTCGCTTGATGAAGACACATGGCATGGAATTGAAGATACTGCCATCTCAAGGAAATGTTATGATGTTTTAAGACTAAGTTTTATGTTTAAACTACTTTGAATGTTTATTATGACAAGACTTGATGATTATGTAATATAATGGTTTGAAGTTTTATTATTCTGCGAAAGTATTAATTAACTCTAATATTTAGAACTGTGTTTATGAGTAAAACTAACGTCCAATGTAGGGCACCGGTAACGGGGCCTTACATAACACTCTACTATGAATGCAATGGAGATTCATAGACCTCACATATTCACCAAGAAAGTGATACGTTTTTAATATACCAACTAGTGTCCCTTGTTCCTGGTCAAAGATGTAAAATTCATGTAGCGTGGACGACGGTAGTTCCATACTTTCAACAACATGAACACGGTAGTTCCTCAACCATTGCAGACTACAACGAAGGTTTTTTTACTTCCTTTTTAATTATTTTGATCCTCAATAATATGTTGTAAATGCTAATACATTTTTTTTGTAAGACTCTCATGCTGAAGAAATTGAAGGCACATCAGAGAGCGAACCATCTCTTTATGAATATGTATCAGAGGACGATGAAGCAATCCCTCATTTTCCTCAGCAACAAAGTCAGGGACTTACCCATTTTCCTGAACTTAATGTTGTTGGTAGAGGAATGGATGAAGACTATATTCCCATGGATAATAATGAGGAAGATGAAATGGAGTTTTGGGGCGAAAAAGATCCAGAGATACGTTTAAAATATCTATTTCACTTCAAAAGGCCAAGTTGATTACGCCGTTAGAATGTGGAATATCAACCAAAATAGAGAGATATTTATGGCAGAAACCCGTCCAAAAGTCTTGACAGAGAAATGTAAAAGTATCAAGGAAACTAACAACAACCAGCACGATACCTCTCAACCATGTCTTTGGATATGCACGACAAGAAAATTAAAAAATTCCAAATGTTTCAAAATTACAACATGAACACCAACTCACTCATGTTTCACCAATGTTTCTCACAACAACATTCGGGCCCTAAGATCAAAAGTTGTAGCAGCCCACATCCAAGAACAAGTTCTTGCAGGTGTATCGTTAGCTGTGAAACAAATTCAGTCTCTGATTAAAGAGAAACTGAATGTCGATATCACTTACGGCAAGGCTTGGGCTGCCAGGAAAAAAGCCGTCGAAAACATATGCGGTAGTTGGGATGAAAACTTCCATGAATTACCAAACTACATAATGGTACTACAAGTAAACCCTGGTACCGTTGTCCAGTGGTTACATCATCCCTATCGTCTAAGTGACTACTCAGTATTCAAGTATGTATTTTGGGCATTCCGTCCAAGTATTGAAGCCTTTAGTTTTTTGCATTACTGTAATCTCTATAGATGCCACCCATCTAAGGGGAACTTACAAGGGAAAAATATTGATGGCGGTTTCCAAAAATGCAAACAACATGATTTTACTGAGTGCGTACGCATTTGTGGATGAAGAAACAAACGAGAGTTGAAAGTGGTTTCTTCAACAATTTGCTGAGAATGTTGAAGACCCAGCTAGGCGAACGTTGTGTGTTATTTATGACAGGCATGCGGGTATAAAACACACGATGGATAATTTAGAATCTTGAAAGAAACCCCACGCCTACCATTGATATTGTCTAAGGCATGTAAGAAGCAATTTCATGGCGAAGTTTAAGTGTGTGAGCTTGAAAAGGATGTGTTGGGAGATCGGAAGCACAACACAAAAAAGAAAGTATTGATATAATGTTAAATATATATGTTTCCCCTGTATATTTTATTTAATATTTAATTAGTTTTTGTTCATTTTTTGTTAAGATTTGCATACTACTAACATTATTGTGTTTTGTAGGTTCCGGAAGTTGATTGTGGTCGAAAAGGGCGAAAAATGCGTCAATGCAAGCCAAAACGATAAGCCGCAGCGCGTCAGGAAGAAACCGGAAGGAAAACCGGTCAGACCAGGCCGATTGAACCGGCCCCCTATACATATGCGCCGCGCCATGTGGCCATGGGAGCCGGTCATGGTCGCGCGGCGCGAGGACCCAATATTTTCAACGAGTTACCCGTTTTTGTTCAATGTTGGCCATGTTTCATTATATAAACATCCCTAACCTTAACCTGAAAAGTACCCTACAGCCACCAGACGAATTTGAAGATTACTTGAGCCATATTTCGAGATTCTTGGCGGTTTTGAAGGCATGAGAGCATCAGGTGAAGAGTTATACATTCAAGAGTGAAGATTATGGGTTTTATCACCTTTGATTTTCTGTTCTTTATTATTTCACCATGTTTTCGTATTTATTTACTTTGTTTGATTTTGATCACATGATGTTAGGTAGTTACTTTTATTATCTGAATTAATCTAAGTAATTTAATAGTTTATTAATTTTTTAATTAATTAGAGTTTTTATTAGTTTATTAATATAATATTTAATTAGGGTTTAGTTTTAGTTTAATATTATTTAGTTTAAGACCCCCCCCTAAAAAAATATTTAAATAGTCGTGTCATTTAGTTAAGTCTAATTAGCTAGTTACGTAATTTAAAGAGTCTCTTGGGTTCGATATCTGGACTTACCTAGCTGTACTATAGTCAACCGGTACACTTGTCGGTTAGTAGTTTAAGAGTATAGAGTATTACTTAGTGTCTAGATTAGCATATTTTAGTGACTAAATTATTTGACTACTTTTAGCGCATCAGAACGCCTGATAAATGAGCTTAATGCAACAAACAAACAATCATGGTGGTACATACAAGGAATAGATAAAACAAAATAGACAGTCATGTATGACCGTGGGAATCGCCGATGGGGTAACCTCACCACGAACATATCAGAAAGTATGAACAATGTGTTACGTGGTGCCAGGATGCTCGCAATAAAGGCATTAATTGAATATACATTTCAAAGAGAAGTTGATTAAAAAATGTTGGGTTAACGGGTTAAATTAAATTCAATGCTTTAATCCTAATCCGCTATTGGCAATGGAGGATTAGGATTTGTGTCAGGTAATCCACTTTTGAGAATGACGGATCCATATTCATTCCTCGTTATCCGCTGGTAGCAATGGATGATACACCATATTCCTTTTTTTACTACCCCATTTACCTAATTAAGTTACTAAAACACACCATTTAAAAAAAATCAACTTTAAAACACTTGTTTTTCCAACAACTTTATGTTGCAGTGTTAATGGTGGGCGGAGTGGTGGTGGTGTGGTAACTGAAAGGTGGTGAGGATGAGGATGGAGATGTTACGATGGAAATGGAGATGATGGTGGTGGGACCCACTTACCCACATTAATATAAATAAAAAGATGTGGTTCACTAGTCTTTAAATTTTTTATATCTTACGATACTATTAAAGAAACACAATGCTTCACATGGCATTCAACTAGGGTGTCCACCTATATATCCAAGTCATCATGTTTTCATTTAAATCATTTCCACATATTCACAATTTATTTTATTCAACATAAAATATAAAACAATAAACCTGTTTCAAAAGGTCATAACCCACACCCAATTCTTATGAATTTTTTTAATAATTTAGATGGTTTGAAGAAAAAAAAAATGTGATTTTAGGTCGTGGACTAGAATATAATTGCTTTTACGTAATCCTTCATCTAAGACGGCGGATTATGTCACACCCCAACCTACGGCGGAAATGCCGGGGCGCGAACTGATTGTCACAGCTCTCAAGGTACTATTATGCAATATTAAATGTGACAATATCTATTAAATTTAATTAAATATTCAAGTACATCAAACATATAAATAAACAAGTACAACAAACATCAACATTAAATTCTTGTGTCCTCTTCTCTAACATGCATCCTAAGTTGCTTTAAACAATCTTGATAATCACGTCACACGATAACCTACATATGCATTAAAAATACAAATAGGTTTTGTCAACACAAGGTTGAGTGAGTAAATCACCAGATTTGAGACACTATATAATAATAAGTAAAAGTGCAAACTGATCCTGTGAGATATACAGATAAGCCATAGCACATAACAGTCAAACAATTATAAAGAAAGCTAACCATAAAGAAAGGGCTCAACCAATCCATATAAATGGACATTGGTTACCAAGCAAGGACTAAACCGTGCCATAAAAATGGACATCGGTTGCCGAAATAAGCAAGTAACATTCAAACAAAGCAAGTAAGAAAATAGCAAGTTAGGCAAACTGATAAACACACAAGGATAAACAGTTGCGGTTGAGTACTAAATAATATAAAAATATATACGAACGCATATGTCCCCAAAACGGTTAAAATAAGTAAAAGAGGGGAGTGAAATACTTACCTTAGTAACTAAGCAAGAGTGAAAGTATGCTATAAGTATGAAGATGTAAGAGATGTCACGCTTGCCGAGACGTAGCAAAGATAATCCTAACAAGTGTAATAACGAGAAATACGACGTATCAATGAATAGACATATAAAGAAACGAGTTATGGACGGGTTTTAAGGGTATAAACTAATTTATTTAAAGTTTATTATTAAAAGGATTTCTTATAAACTAATATTATTAAAATATATTTGTTTATAAAGTATTTGTACTTATACTATTAAAGTTGTAACATTATATATATACATATTTATAAAAATACCATTGGTTTAAAAAATACCTAGTTAAATAATTATGTAAAATAATGAAGTATCTTTATATTTTAATTAATAACAAAAAGAAACCTTTTTAATTTTTTATTCTCCTTATATATATATATATATATATATATATTGTTTTAACAATGATACGAGATAAACAACAATAAAAATGTCGGTTTTATATAAAAATACGGATCAACTATTCTATCTATATTAATAATATGATTTAAATGGTTCAAAACATAATTAACTTGATTTAAAAAAAATAAAAAATAAAAAAATAAAAGATCAAAATAAAAAATAAAAAAATAAAATATCAAAACGGGTCTGGAGGGACTCGAACCCATGCCCTCCAGCCCTTAACCTATTAACACACACGCAAGGCCAACTGAGCTAGCTTGAATGTGATTTACGCAAATAAAATTTATAAACAACACAGGAAATCACCCAATAAATTTATGAACCCTAGATTGATCAATCGATCAATCCGTTCATTGATCGATTAATGATTTTTAGGGTTAAGGTTCAGCAATGAAAGACAAATATAGAAACATGATTAATTACCTGATGTGTAGATTAAACGAGGGTTAATTGGTGAATAAACAGCCGGCACATACACAATGATGAACAGATATCAAACAATAATGGAAATCAAATTAAGTATAGGGTTAAGGTTAGCGAGCGTTGGGAGATACTCTCTGCAAGGTTAATTGAATTATTAGCGTCGTTTATATGTATAACGATATAGGGTTAGGGTCGGCTTGTATAAAACGCGTTGCAGATACGATTTGATTTGAATTAACATAAATATGGTGTCGGTTAGGCCGAGATAAGCAAATATATCATAAATCTTGATTCAAATTCCATATTGTTGGCGATAATTGAGGTCCAAGGCATAGATTAGTATAAACGAGTCAATAAACGGGTATGGATCTAAGAGTTGGGTTCTGGATATCCATATTTGATGGGTTAAAAATATTGATTTGCACTCTAGTCCCTAAAGATTGAGAGTGGAAACAATGTGATGTTAAGGTTTAAGTTTGGCTTAATTTTGTCAAAATATGAAAGTAATATTATAATAATGAGTAAATAATTATGAAAAAATATTATAATAAGGAACTGACTCAATAAACGCGATAAAATTTCCTGAGTATCGAATTGGATCGGATATTTAATTAAAATATTTATTTGAAAATCCCGAATTGTTACAGATTACAATACACGCAAGCATGCTTTTCACGTGTGTCACCAAGTCGGTTAATTGTTCGACAACTGTTTGTCCATGTCAACGGGATCAGACACGTGGAATCCTCTATTTGAGATAGAGGATTAAATAAAATCATTTTACCTACATTTACCATCGACTTGCCATCTGTAATCTCCTTTTTTACCTCCTGGACACGTGTCACAACCCCTGAAATCCTCTATCTCAAATAAAGGATTGTCACCACAAGGAATATATGCTTATAGTTCTCATGAATGAATTGTATTCAACCTTCAAATTTAGCCGCTAGAGCATGCATATTTATTGGAGAGGGCTAGCTGGAGAATTCGAGGTGGTGACACGTCAAAAATTACTATTAGACGTGGAAGGTTGAAGCAAAGAAGGATCCACAACGAAATGGATGTCAGACTTGAGGACGAACCGAAAGATCCTAGTAATGCTCAATATGCAAGGAGCCCAGTCACATGAAAAATAGGTGTCCTTATCGTCAATAATAAGTTATCTAGTTGTTTGTGAAGAATCATGTCTAGGTGGTTATCTATGAGTGTTTGTAATAAATTATCGTTTAAATAATTGTTGTGTGCTTTACATTTTATTGTTTTTAATGTAATGTATAATATTAAAAATGAGGTGAAGGATTTAGAAAATATATTGTTATATTGTCTCAGCCCCTAACTAACTATACGTAAATGTGACATATTCGTTGACATTAGAAGTTAATTAATATTGCTGTGAAGAATAGTTATGATCCTTTCTTTAAATATAAAGATGGAGGATTCCTAGGGTTACATTTTAAAAGTCCAATACATATAATTCACTCATGAAAAAAGGTTTTATTCACGAGAAAGCTGAATACATTTTAATGGTGACAAATATGATGTTGACCGATTCCAAATAATGAATACAATTTATTCATGAGAACTATAACCATATATTCCTTGTGGTGACAAACCTTTATTTAAGATAGATGATTTCAGGGGTTGTGACACGTGTCCAGGAGGTAAAAAATAGATTTCAGATGGTAAGTCGATGGTAAATGTTGGTAAAATGAGTTTATGTAATCCTCTATCTCAAATAGAGGATTCCATGTGTCTGACCCCGTTGACATGGACAAACGGTTGTCGAACAACCATCCGACCTGGAGACACGCGCGGAAAGCATGCTTGTGTGTACTTGTAATCCGTCATCTCAGATAGAGGATTACCTAAAAGCAATTATATTATAGTCCACTACTTGAAATCACTTTTTTTTCTCCAAGCCACCTAAATCATCAAAAAATTCTAATTCTTATATATATTATGCTCTCAAATATGCTCTCAAACATATGAACCCTAATTATTTGGTGTGCCGCTTATGACCGACATGAACAATATCTAACAACCATTGATTTGTCTCCATTCAATTCCTTTAATTCAATGATTATGGAGTTCTCCAATACCGCAGCGTCCTTTCAATTGATGCTTCATCATAGACGATTCAATAACGATTTGTCCGTTCAATTGATGCTTCATCAGAGACGATTCAATAAGGATTTGTTTTTCCCGCCAATAGATTCAAGGTGATTTTCGGTCAAATGATGCACAAAAGATTACCTCTTTCTGATTGTTTTTCAGGCCAATCTTTGATTCGTATGCATCCTAAATTCTGAATGTTCGATTTATATGTGTTTAATTATAGTTTATTTATTCAATTTGTTTGTAAACTATTTAATTCATATAAAATATTTAGATACAGTAATTGGGAATTTGTATTTTTTGCAAATCCAATTTATTGTTTGACTGGAATTGAATTTAATCAGTTATATTTGGAAGTTTAAATCTTCTGATATTTTTGTTAGATATACATAATAACTGTTTACATGATTTGAAATTCAATATCATTTAAAAACTTTGACCATAGAAACGTTATATAAGGAAATAGCTATATTTCTGATTTTTATGTTTATTTATATTATTTATTTTATGCTTGATTTTTGGAGGTTATAAACACACGATTCCCGAAGATTCTATGTTTATTTATAGGTTGTATAATATATATATATATATATATATATATATATATATATATATATATATATATATATATATATATATTTTGAAAATTGACTTTCATTGAAAACAAACACAACCAACGACTATCACCAAGACGGAGAAAGACGCTGAAATCCAAAAACCAAAAACAACAATCACGTTACATCAAATAAACACCATCTTTTCCAATCCACTACCCCTATCTTAGATCTATTTTTGTACCAAAGAAAACACAAAGATTTTATATCCGCAACCATTTCTACCACCTTAGTGTTCTTGTCCGAAAAAATCTTTTCATTCCTAGCCCGCCAAATCCTCCAACAAGTAATGATGACAATTCCATGAATAATCAATCTCTTGTTCCCTGTCGCACCACAAACCTTATGCACTTCCACCAAATCATTGACATGAAAAACAAAAGATCTAGGGATGTTGCACCATGAACCAATCGCATTCCAAACGGCCATAGAAATGAAACACCCGGTTAACAAGTGCTCGAGCGATTCCTCATTACTCTCACATAAAGCGCAACTATGATCATCACAATGCAAATGACGTCTAGCTAAAGCCTGCTTGGTTGGAAGACTATCCAGAACAGCCCTCCACATAAAAATATTACATTTTTTCGGTATAATTTATATATATGATGTATAATATATAGGCTGTATAATTAAAATGTTTATCATCTTACTGGGTTTTGTTATTTAAACTGTTATTTAAACCTTACTCAATTCGGTTTGGTTTTATTTCAGTTCCACACTAAAATACCAGAACAGCTTCTTTTAAGAGAAAATGATAATTAAACATTTATTATTGATTTTAACCATTACTTTTAAATTTTGTAATATGTTTATAAAATGATATCATTTTCTCATTATTAATTGATAATTATTAACTATGACTTATAATAACAAAATCAGCGAACATAATTTAAGGCATTTCTTGATTTATACTTGTCGTTTATTGATAATTAGTTTTGTAAAAAATTGGTATCTACATAAATATATATGTACGTTTATGATGTTCAAACATCGTGATTTTATGTATTTGATGTTTCTTACACCAACTTATATGGTTTTTTAAGGATATGATAAAATACATGGCAAATGAAATGGAACAAACTTTTAAGAACATAATCTAGTAAGATCAAATTTATGAGTGTTTTTTGTATGTTCAAAATTTTCTTACTTTCGTTAACCATGTTATTTAATTTTGTTATAGTATTAAGTATTATCATGAAAAGAGTTAAGAGTTTGAACATTTTTACAATAATCATCAATTATTATAAAATGTTTTGAATGACCCAATTATTTTTATCATTATTTTTATTTTGAACTAGTTTGAGACCCGTGTATTACACGGACAATAATTGAAAAAAAAATAGTGTTTAATAATTAAGCGAAACACAAAAAAATAAACTTATCATGCATATCAAGAGAAGGACGCTATATTGTAATGTTTAAAACAATTTTGATATTGATTCATTTATTTCCATCCTTCAAATTAGTATTTACTATTTAATGTTATTAATTAACAAATAATAACGGGTAATGAAGGATTTTTGTAGTTTTAGTTGGTTTTAGATTGTGAGGATTAATATGAGAGTGACAAGTGGCAAACTATTGTAGGCTTTTATTAGAGAGTTTAGATAGTTATATTTTGTACATTTTTTTGGTCAATGTTTTCCAATATACTAAAAGACTAATAAACATGGGAAATTTCCCGCATGTACTAAGATTATTCCCCTAAATCATGAAATTTCAAATCATTTCTATATTTACCAGGAGAAACCAAATTCAAAATTTTAATAACATGCCTACAACACGGTAACATTTCATCATTGTCATTCCATTAGTAGGTTAGCACTATATCCATGTCGATCCAACCATGTAAGTTCGTCAACGAATCTTTAAATTACCTTTAGATTTATGTTTCAAATATTATTCTAACACCTCCATTTTAACTGTTCAATGTTTAACAAACTGGGCGTACTACAACCATCTACGGGAACCATTAAGGTTTGAGTCATCTTAGTGTGGCTTGTGAAGGATAATAAGAATGCAAATGAAGATTACTCAATTCAAATGGTCATTATTGATGAAGAGGTAAACTTTTTATATCATTTATTCGTTTGATAATTTCCCTGTGAATGGTCTCTAATACGTTGTTGTAATTACAGGGAAATCAGATTCAATCTATTTTTCAGATCTTAGACTCAATCCATGATTAATCATTACTTAGAGAATATACGTCTTTTTTTAACTATTTACTTTTTTATTATATACCTAATGTTTATTTTTTTTTCTAATGTATCTGTTTTTGAATTTACATAATATTTATTTTTTCCTATTTCAGTTAATGTGTATGAGAAAAGACATTTTGGATGTTGAATTCATTAGATGATTAAGTTTTAATTAATATGTTTTTTTACTCAAGGTATAAAGTATAAAAATATTTTAACTTTTCATTTATCTCTATTAGTCTTTGTATGTTTTTATATTTAAATTAAAATAACAACATGTCTTATAATTTATGTAAAAGTATTATTTTTTATACTATGACATTTGCATTTGATTTAATTTAAAATATATACACATGTATGATGTTTTAAACATTTTCCACCCGTATGTAACACGCGTACTATCCTAGTTTATTATTATGTTAATTTGGTGGAAATAACCTAAATAGTCTCACATACATGCCACATGTGAGAACTAAACTGAAAAATGTTGACGGTTGTTTGTCAAAAAGACTTAAAGCGAGACATTTTGTCATATAAAGAACAGTTGAAAGCACCTTTTTTTAATGACCTAATTCATAAATTGGCTATGTTTAAATGATAAAAATTATAGTTTTTGTCCTTTTGAATTGTGTAGATTACGGAAGAGAAAATTACCTAAATAGCCCTTTTGATGAGAGAGAAAAGGCAATATAGCCCGTGAGATTTCAAATTCCAAAAATAGCCCACCAAATCTAACGTCCTCGTGAGTTTTTGAGATTCCCCATGAGTTTTCGTGGACGAATAAAAATCTGCCATGTGTTTTCCATTTTCACCTACCACGCTATTATTCATCCCAAATCTGTCTGAAGCGTTATTTTTGCCATCAAATATAACCTGAAGAAAACCAACTGTAACGTGATGTTTCAAGCTGTTTTCATCGGCAACGTGACTTTTCAAAATTATGGTTTTGAAAGTTATTTTGAAATTCATCTCCAAAGATGAATTTCAAATGAATTTTGTAAATTTCAAAAAACCTTAAACATCTTCATCTTCTTCGTCATATTTATCACCTTCATCATCTTTCCGGCCACCGGCACCATCACCATATGAATCTATCTAAAACCGCCAACCACCACCACATCCACCACCAGCACGGACAACACACATCCTACATATCACCTCCTCATCCATCGCCGCCGCCACAGGCCCTTTAAACATCTCATCCTCCATAACATCCACCCATACATCCACCACATCATCATACTTCCTCAACACACCTTTTAACTCTACCACCATATATATCACCTCCTCATCCATCGCCGCCGCCGGATCTCTCCAACCACCCACCATCCCCTCCGGCATCGGCAACCACTCATCGGAATTCACATCATAAACAACACCTTCTTTACCACCATTAATTATATAAAGCTTCTCTTTTCATCCCACAACATCAATGGCTTCACGGCTAAACTTCACATCTATAAAGAACTCATTTTCTTCAAAACCCCATTTGATATTTCACTCTTTTCATCAAAAAGATATTATTCCCGAAACACCCATTTCGCTACAGACCTTGCAATGGTCTGTGTGAAGTATGATCTTATCTCACTCGCGACGACTACTGCGGCGCGGAGACTCTGGCGGGGCACCACCGTCGTGGTTTTTGAAGTGGGGGTCTAGTAAACCAAGTGTTGGTAACTGGGTTGAAGATTAATGGGTGTGAAAGATGATTAAGGTGATGAAGATGAAGATGAATATGAAGAAGATGTAGAAGATTATGAATATGATTTTTTAAAGACGAAATTCAAATGAAATTCATCTTTGGAGATGAATTTTAAAAAAACATAAAAACCATCTTTTTGGAAAACTCACGTTGGAGACGGAAATAGCTTGAAACATCACGTTAAAGTTGGTTTTTATCAGGTTAGATTTGATGTGAAAAGTAACGTTTAAGAAGGATTTGAGATGAAAACTTGCGTGGTGGGTGGGAATGCATGACACATGACAGATCTTGATTGGTCCACAAAAACTCACGGGGATTCTCAAAAACTCACGAGGTCGTTGGATTTGGTGGGCTATTTTTGGAATTTGAAATCTCACTGGCTATATTGTCTTCTCTCTCATCAAAAGGGCTATTTAGGTAATTTTCTCATTACGGAATGGGTCATCTTTTGAAAATGACTTTCACTCTTCGTCCTTTGTTTATATGTTTGCCTCGGTTTTCGTCATTTACACTAACAGTATTCAGTTAAATGAACGCATGTGCACGACATGTGAGAGCTTTTTTTTTTCTTTTTTCTTTTTTCTTTTTTCTTTTATCATTTTACGCCTTAAAGAACTAATTGTGTATTTAATTTTTGTTTTGTTAATTTATTCCTCCTGGTAATTACCCCTTTTTTATTAAAACAAACAAATATAATATGTTTTAGAAACTTGATAAAAAAGCAATTAAATACCGAAAATAAATACACCAACCCCTACACACCTGCAACAATTTCATCTCTTACACCCTACCACCGTATGAACTTGCTACAAATTTTTGGAACACCACTGCCAGCACAGCACAACACACCAAACCCCTTCTCCTTCATATTCGATCCATCAAGATCACCGTCTCGTCTCGTTCCTCGTTTCTTCTCTGGTCATCAAAGCCATCTGTCACCTCCATCCATCCGGATTTGAAGTTTAACTTGTGAGTCGAATTATCATATATAACTCTACACTTTATTTAATTCTTTTTCCGGAGAAACACTACCATTTTCTGGCCAAAACTGAAGGTTTAGAGGGGAGAAGATGGAGTCGGCTCTGGTGCGACGGTTGATCCAGATTTGTAATGGCCGACCTAGTCTCGGATTCAGGGATTTGGTGAAGAAGAGTGGAGGAGGAGGAGGCGGCGGTGGGCTGAGAACGTGATTGGAAGGCTAAGTCAGCGGTGATGGTTCGTTTTAGTATGGACATCAATGCTTGTGCGTGGTAGGAGGTTTGGGTTTTCAAGTGAAGCCTAAAGTTAGATTATCACTTATGCCATTTTTTGTGAATTATGACAATGAAATATTTGAGTTAAGTCTTGTGAGGTTATCAGTTTGAAACTCGAGCCCACCTGGGTTTTAGTCACACCGTGAGTTATGTCATCGAGTTATGCTCTTGTAGCAGCACAACGACTATCAAGAGGCAACCGACGGTATGGTTTCCCGGGTAAACGCCTATGAAGCTAACGTACACCTGGTCAAGACAACATAGTTTAGCCAAAATGGGGCAACGAGACTCTCCAAATTTATAGAGTATAATGGTCTAACGCAAAAGAAAGTCATTTTCAAAAAAAAAAAAGTAGTTTTAATAAAAAGGGATAAATTAGCAGGAGAAACAAAATAAATTAATTAAAATAAGTAAATTACCTACTTTAGTCCTTTAAGAGCTAAAGTGATCAAAAAGCCATTATGTGTATGGGTGTTAAAACCGGAGTTTCGGATATCCAAACATTTTGGACAGTGAATTTCACTATTCGAATCCGTATCCGAAGTTTTGAATATCCGAAATTCGGATATCCGAAATTCGGATATCCGTTCGGATAGTAAATCGGATATTCGAAGAAAAAAAAAACTGCACCAAATTAAAATTAGATATAAAAAAATTAACTTTACAATCAATATATAACATATCAACAAAATTTGAAAATCTAATAAACACCTGTATCAAAATTACTTGGAACATCATCTTCAGAAACTCAAAACTTAGACCACCACCATCGGAGACTTGGATCACCATTCACCACCATCAAAGGGATGAACACCGGATGTTGGAGAAGGAAGCGAGAGCTGAGGAGAGCGATGGAGTTGGAGACGAGGTGAGTAGGAGAGGCGAACGACCGCCGCTTTCCATTACCGTCGTCCGTCAGCCATCAGAGGTGGCGAGGAGAGCCGGGGAGCAGGAGAAATGGAAGAAGTGGATGCGGCGGCTTAATATGTTAGAAATTAGTATTAGGGTTTTTAAAGATTCAGATGTTATATTCTTATATTTGAATATTAAAAAAAATAAAAAAAATATTAAAGTTAATATTTCGGATAGTTCGGATCATCAGAATATCCGAAAAATTCCAGAATCACTATCCAAATCCGAATCCAAATTTTCGGATATCCGAGATTCGAATATCCGAAATTCCGGATAGTTCGGATTCGGATTTTCGGATAATTTGGATACGGATTCGGATTCAGATACTTTGAACACCTCTAATTATGTGTAGTGCACACAATGACTGCCCATGACTTTTTTTTTTTTTACAATGGGGTCCTTATTTTCAATGTCAACAAATTTTGAAAACAAAACATTAGAATTATAGGGTTGGTCGTCGTTCAGGGCGGGACGGGACGAGAAACTTATTAAAATACAATTCTCTTAGGGAAAATGCTCTAAATAACCCAAATGAAGAGATAGAAAAAAAAACCCAAAAAGTCACAACTTTCCCAAAATGACCCACATAATTTGTATTGAGTCGACGCATAGGAAATATAACCAACAGGATTCAAGAACCATTTAAATTTTGACACGTGGCATGACTCTGACAAGACCGACAAGATTTTTGAAAATCTTGGGGTTTTCGTCCAAATCTGTTCCTTAAATCCTTTTGTAAAAAGCAGTCTTTTCAGACAGTTACTTTATGTTTCTTATATGGTCCGTTCAAATTATGATTATTCCTAACTTCTTCTTCATCTTCTTAATCTTCATCTTATTATTATTACGGCGGTGAAAATTACAATGACAGCCGCATGCGGCACATTTTAATGAGGTGGGGTGGTGGTGGGAGGAGGAATGCGGTGACCGCAAGTACTCGCCACAGCCGTTGGTGGCGTGGCCACTAATGGTGGCGACGTGGTTTTTAATGCATTCTTTGTAAGAGGTTAATGGTGGTGTGTGGTGGTGGTGGTTTGGGATGGTGGTGGTTAAGGGTGGTGAGTGGGAGTGTGGATACTCGGTTTTGACGTGGTGGTGGTGGTTGGTAGTGGTTTCGTGGTGGGTTAAGAAAACTTGGAAAGTAAGTTTGGTTTGGAGATGAGTAAATAAAGAATAAGAAAAAAAGAAGTAGATGAAGAGGATGGTGGTTTCATGATGAAGATGAAGATGTAGATGAAGATTAAGAAGATGAAGATGAAGAGAAGTTAGGAATAATCACAATTTGAACGGATCATGTATGAAACATAAGAAAACCGTCTGGAGAGACTGCATTTTACAAAAAGATTTAAAAAACAGATTTGGACGAAAACCCCAAGATTTTCAAAAATTTGGTCGGTTTTGTCAGAGTCATGTCATGTGTCAAATTTTAAATGGTTTTTGAATCTCGTCGGTTATATTTCCTATGTGTCGGCTCAGTACAAATTAAGTGGGGTCATTTTGGAAAAGCTGTGACTTTTTGGGTTTTTTTTCTCTCTCTTCATTAGAGTCATTTAGCGAATTTTTCTATTTTCTTAAGAGTAAAGTTGAAGGGATCAGGTTATTCTATAAATGAGGACAAAAGTGAGAATAATTTTGTAGTTACAAAGAAAACCCTAAAAAAATAACAAAAAAAATTTAAATAAATCATAACTCAAAAATTTATAAAAAAATGAAAAGGTAAAAACACAAAAGATGTTTCCATCGTCTTCCTCGTTCTCAGAAAAAAAAACACTACCTATGTTGAGGGAAAAAAATTATTTTTTTTTATTATTATTGTGTTTTTTATTTATTTTCGTCATTGATTATGTCTTTTTTTCTTGACATTATGTCTTTTTTTCTTAATATTGTGTTATATTACTCAACATTGTGTCATATTTGGGATTTATTATGTCTTTTTTTTTATTGATTATTGTGTTTTTTTTTCTCGACATTGTGTTTTCTCGTCGTTTATTTTTTAAAGGGAATGACGAAGGAAACATAGTAGTTTTTAATTTTTTTTTTTTTATTTATATTTTGAGTTGTAAGTTTTTTATTATTTTTTTAGGTTTTTTTTTATCATAAATTTTACTCACACTTTTCATTTTTGTCTCTCTTTACATTTTAACTTTTCTTTTAAGAAAAATTGGATATCATTAATCCAAATTATTAATTATTGACCAATATTAATCCCAACTAACAATATAACTAGTGGTAATCACAACTTTTAAGTTTGTTACCAACAACAAACCCAGATTAACAAAATGTTAACTTAGTTAAATTCTGATGGCGTGGCTTATGATGTGGCAATGACTTGGATTTAAAATAAAAAATAATAGTACTAAAATATAGTTGTAACATCCCGAAATTTCTAAAAGTAATATTTATTATATTATTTATTATTGGTGAGAAAGTTTACTCGGGTTAGCGGATAAATAATTAAATAAAGTAGGAGTTAGTGTGGGTCGGGCTAAGGTTGGGTAATGGATATGGGTTATGGACTTGGAATAGAAAGGAAAGAAGGAAAGACCATGGGCTTAGGCCCATGATCCATATTATATAAACCTTAAATTCACCTTTTATCCTCTCATTTCCATTCCATTTCATACACCACCCAAAACACACACTTAGCTCTCTCTCTCATATTTCTTTCTTTCTCTAGCCGAAATCATGAAGAAGAGCCTATCCCGACCTGAGGTAATGATAGTATGATGTTGTAGAGATCCAAACCCGTTAGATCTAGTCGCGAAACGACGAGCCGACACCTTTAAACCGCTAAAGTCACGAGATCTGGGTGGAATCGGGTATAAACCGAACCTAAGATGAGCCTAGGGGTCACCCTAGCTCAAATCTGGATCGAACGAGATGAAAAACAGTGAAAATGGTGGTGAAATAAGCGAGATCTCGCTTTTCCGGCGAGATCCCGATTTTCCGGCAAAGGCGGCGCTGGAAAGGCGGCTGGTACGAGGAAGGTTATGTCAGAGAATCTCAGAAACATTCTCTGACCTAACCCTAATTCGTTAACGGGAAGTTAACGAACTAGATTTAATTCGTTAATGGAGAGTTAACGAATTAGAAGTAATTCGTCAAGGTGATTCGCTAACGAAAGCTTAACGAACTAGCCTTAGTTCGTATCTCATTCGTTAAGGAGAAAGATGACGAACTAACTCCAATTCATTAAGTAGTTCGTTAAGGAAGAACTGACGAATGAACCCCCAGTTCGTTAAGGGTTCAGTTCGTTAAAGGACCAGTTCATGATAAAGGCCCAATTCGTTATGAAAGATGACGAACTAGAATAACGAATCAGATAAGGAAAGATAACGAATTAGCTAACGAATCAGGAAAATGAAGCTGGATAACCAATCAGATCATGTGCTAGATAACGTAATAGACTGTGATCTGATAACGAATTAGGCTTAATTCGTTATAGAAAATGTGATGTCGAATGATATTTCTTGCTCAACCCCAGCCAAGGGCTCTGCCTCTTGGACCCTGCTAGGGGCTGCCGCCCCTAGAACCCCGCTGCCAGGGGCGCTGCCCCCGGACCCCCGTTCATTGAGGGTTATAATTAAACTATAAATACGATGTGTAGTGATAGTTAACTGATACATGTAATTATTATACAGTTAGTCGTGCACAGCTCAAGAGGGAATAACCATTAACGGAAAAAGTAACCGAGTTCAGGTGAGTTTCTAGCCCCACTTCCTTGTTGTGTTTTCGGGGCTGTGTGCATACTCGATGTGTTAGTTAATACACATACATTAAGTGGTAAGTGTATGCCTTGTATGATTCATGAATGAATAAATGCTTGACGGCGCGTGAACGATCTTCGGATATTGCACGTACCGTCACGTGGTAGTTTAAAGATATGATTTGCTATACATGATGTATGAATGATGTATGTATGTTACATTATGCATGATTGATTGATAGTACGTGAACGATCTTCGGATATTGCGCGTACTGTTAGGTTATAAATGAAGATATGAATGTTATATGTAATGAATGGATTATGTACAAACGTTATGAATGAATGTTTGTCGGGACGTGAACGATCTTCGGATATTGCACGTAACGACAAGGAGTATGATTGTTAAATGAATCATGTGAAGAACTCCTAGAGTGTTCTTATGCTATGATGTAATTGTTGTATATGCAAAGTAAGTGTTTGCAAGTACAGGAATGGTAAATGAGTACTACGTCTGACGTAGTAAGGCAAATCCCTTTAACTTCCGTTAGATATAGACTTGACATGTGATGGCGTAGTTAAGGACTGCGGGCCTTATACGTGTTATAGGTGATAGATGAGAACGTAGTTAAGGACTGTGGGCCTTATACGTACTTCGGATAGGATCCAGCATAGGAAAGGACTGCGGACCTTATACGTGCTGTAATTTTATTGTGGTAGCATAGGGGAGGACTGCGGACTTCGTACGTGCTATTAACTAGGTTGCGACATAGGGAAGGATTGCGGACCTTGTACGTGTTGTTATTGTAGGATGGTATAGGGAAGGACTGCGGACCTTGCACGTACCATAAATGGTGAACATAGGTAAGGACTGCGGACCTTTTACGTGTTCACGACCTTGAGTACAGGTATAAACGGCGGACTATGACCATACTCTTGGTAGACTGAAGTTAGTGATTATAGATATGTATGCATGTATGGTAGCAGGGTAACTGATTAAGCATGGATATGTATCTTCGGATATGTATGTATGTATGTATGATATGCGTACGTATTGTATGTCGCCTGATTAACTAGAACTCACTCAGCATAGCTGACTTTTAGTATGCACGCAGGTGATCAGACTAAAGAGCTAGCATGAGGATAGCACATGGCATGGATTGAACGACTGGCATCTGAAGATGGAAGAAATGATGTTTTAAATATGATATTTTATGTTATGGTTTTAAAGAAAAGATTAAATGTTTTGTAGCAAATAACTGAAGTTAATGTTTCCGCGAAAGTTTTAATTAACTCTGATATTTAGAACTATGTTTATGAGTAAACCCAACGTCCAATGTAGGGCACCGGGATAGAGGCCTTACAATAGTGGAATCCACCACCCACCATTTCATCTTCTTCTTTCTTTATTACATTGGAACACAACAGAACAACCGCCAGCCACCATAGAACCACCGGCGGCCACCAACGTTAGCTACCATATAAACACTTCTAAATTCATCTGGGCTTCAAAATTAAACCATATTTTTTTTCAAAAATAGCAAACTTTACAGAGTTAGGTTGGTCGGGATCTCAAGCATGTCGGAAAAACATGGATGCTTGGTTGTTTCAGATAGGCATTCGACAATTCCGACCATCGAATAAACGATTCAGACTTGTGGCTTTTAGATCTGCAATTGTTTCATATGTGGATGGTTTTAGATCTATGTTGTGGAGACGAAGGTGTGAGAGACTGTTAGTTTCATGTTGAAAGAATAAGTGGTAATATTCTTTTTTTATTGTTTCAATTCAATAGTTTTAGTTGGTATATGTTTTTTTTGTTATAACTCTTTTTTTTAGTTTTGCATATATTAAACATGGAGTTTGGGCTACTGATTAAATATTGTTGGACTTATTTGCTGTTGGGCTTTTTTGGATGCTGGTTTCTTTCATGGGCTGGACAGGAATTGGGCCAGAGTTGTAGTTGTTTATGTGCCTCAACGATGTACATATGTGAAAACA
The DNA here is from genome assembly GCF_021521415.1 of Bidens hawaiensis. NCBI lineage: Eukaryota > Viridiplantae > Streptophyta > Magnoliopsida > Asterales > Asteraceae > Bidens > Bidens hawaiensis. The sequence continues at coordinate 103,915 of NW_027494537.1, read as the reverse complement.
ACTTTGCATCTGTTTTCTCTCGAGGCTATATAAAACCGGTTGTTAGGTCTCATTCACCTAACACACATACTTAGGGGGTGTTTGGCATAGCTTTTATTTTCTATCTTATGCTTATATATAAAATTAGCTTATAGCTTATTTTCTCTTATTTGATAAGCTCTTTCTTAGTGTTTGGATTAGCTTATATTATACAAGTTGATTATACGTCTTAATAAATTGTTAAATCCACCATTCTTTAATTTGTTTTAGTAATAAGTTGCTTTAATATTATTAATCCATCTTCAAATGGTAATTTACCCCCCTTAAACAAATAAGCTTCTTCAAATAAGCTAAAAAACCATCTTCAAATAAGCTTATCAAAATTAACTTATATAAGCTTATAAGCATAAACTAAAAAAGCTAAACCAAACATTAAGTTAAGCTTATTTATAAAAAAAGCTAAAAAAGCTATAAGCTTTACTAAAAAAGCTAGGCCAAACACCCCTTTACATATCATTGATTCTTCTTTGTTATATTTTGAGATCTCAAACTGTAATCTAGGGTGAATTCGTCTTGTTGAATTCATAGGCTTTTAGATTGGTTAGTGAGATCAATGACCACTGTGTTTGTGATCTTACTGCTGTGTTTTGTAATTGATCAAGTGTGGAGAAATAGAATTGTGTTATGATATCCATTTTTACATGGTATCAGAGCATTGATTGCTCGAAATCCTGGGGTTTCAACTGAGGTAAGTGTTAATCGCAAATCTAGGGTTTCGAATTTTTGAAACCCTAACTTTTGGGGATTATTGGTTTCAACGATCTTGAAGGTTACGTCCATCTGTTTGGGGTCTTCTCGTGGTGTATTTCAGCCGTACATCTCGGTTTGTTGTCAAAGATCTGTCTGCCGTGAACTTTGTATTCTGTCAAAGATTTGTAACCCTAAGTAAAGGTTACAATCTTGACTCCTGGAAGGAGTACCCTAACTTGGGCGCCCCTGAGTGAGATCTTTCTGGTTCTTTTTTTTAATTTTTTTTGTCACATTTGATATACTTGTGTAGGCATATTTAGGGTGATACCAAAGGATTTAAAGCCTCGTTTTGTGTTGCTTAGGCATTCTAGGTCTACGTGTGCTTAATCTTGGTTGGTTTACTTGAGTGTGCTTGTGTGATAATTCATTCTTAATTGATTATTATCATGGGTGATGAAAATAATAGTAGTACTTTGATTAGTAAACTTGATGCCAGTGATTCCTTTTTTTTGCATGTGAGTGATTCTAGTAGTCTTACCATTGTTAGTATAAAACTGAAAGGAACAGAAAACTATAAGGTATGGTCTAATGCAATGAATTTGGCATTACAAGTTAAAATAAAATCGGACTCGTTGATGGTACTTGTGTCGGGTCTACCACTAATCAAGTCTTGGCTAGACAGTGGGACATATGTAATTCTATGGTTCTTACTTGGTTGTTAAATTCCGTATCTGATGAACTTTACTTAGGTCAAGTTTACTCTAGGTTAGCCTCAAAAGTATGGAAAGAAATTAAGAAAACCTGTGATAAAGTTGATGGATTTGTGGTGTTTAACTTGTATCAACAAATTAACATGTTTAGTCAAAATAATTAACATGTGTCTAAGTATTATCACAAATTAATACTATGTGGAAACAACTAGATCAAATTTTACAACTACCAACCTGTACTTGTGATGCTTTAAAACAGTCTAATGATTTTAATCACTTGATAAAACTAATGCAATTCTTAATGGGTCTTGATAGTGGGTATGAATCTGTAAGAACGAGTTTGTTGATTAGAGATGAACTTCCTACGGTTAAAGAAGCACTTGCTATTATATCTAGGGAAGAATCTCATAGAAACTCTAGTAATATTTCTTTTAAGGGACAAACCCAAGGAGTTGGGTTTGTATCAAAATAAAATCAAAGTTTTCAAAACAAAAAGAATATTACCAAAGGTTCTAATCAAAATCTGAAGTCTACCCACTGTAATAAAATGGGTCATAGTGTTGACAAGTGTTTTGAAATAATTGGTTATCCTGCATGGATGAAACCTAGGGGTGGTCAAGGTAAAAATGTTGTAACTAGTAATCATACTATTAGTGATAAGTCTGATACTTCTAATAATGCTCATGTTGGTCTTACTTCTGATCAGATTACTAGGTTATTGGGTCTATTGAGTGACAAAACTCAGGATACTCAAAGTTGTAATGTGTCAGGTATTGTCAATCCTTGGTTTACTCGTTAAACAATAATAAATCTTTGTTTTGCTTTTCTAGTAATAGTAATAGTGAGTCCAATCCATGTCGGGTTGTTGACTCAGGGGCAAACCAACATATGGTGATGTCTGATACTAACTTGATTAATCAAATTGACGTATTTGATCTTAATATAAGGTTTAGACATCCAAATGGCACTAGTGCCCTTGTAACTAAAATTGGTAACATAAAATTGAATAACAGAGTTACTTTATATGATGTGTTTGTTGTACCAGACTATTGCGTTAATTTAATGTCTGTTCATAAGCTAGCTAAAGATAGAAAATTAATTGTGTCCTTTAATGAGAGTAGTTGTTATGTTCAGGACTCTATAACAAAGAATGTCCTAGTAACTGGTAGTCAACTTGATGGGCTATAAATTTGGGGTGATTCTTCTTTGACTGGTAAGGTGTGTTTTAGTAGTCATAATAGTGTAAACTTGTGGCATGCTAGATTAGGACATCCATCTAATTTTGTTTTAAAAGTCTTAAAAGATACTCTAAAACTAACTATTTTTGGTAATAATAATATCCCTTGTGAAGTATGTCACAAAGCTAAGCAAAATAGAGAATCATTTCCCTTAAGTGATCATACCACTAATGGTTTAGGAGAACTAATTCATCTAGATGTATGGGTCCTTATAGGATCCCAAGTAGAGAAGGATTTCGTTTTTTTCTTACCATAGTTGATGATTATTCTAGGGTTGTATAGGTTTTCTTGATGAAAGATAAAAATGAAGTATTTACTCATATAAAAAGTTTTACAAATATGATAAATATTCAATTTGATAAAAATGTAAAAGTTTTTAGAAGTGATAATGGTTCTGAGTTCGTTAATAATCAAATGAATAAATTTTGCATTGATAGTGGTATTATTCATCAAACAGCATGTGTCCTTACTCCTCAACAAAATGGTATTATTGAGAGAAAACATAGACACTTATTGAATGTTGCTAGGGCTTTATTATTTCAAAGTGGAATTCCTTTAAATTTTTGGTCTGAGTGTATACTGACTGCTACTTATTTGATTAATAGGACACCATCTTCTGTGTTGAATGGTAAATCTCCTTATGAATTAGTTTATGATTTTTAGATCATCTAAGATTGTTTGGGTGTCTTTGTTTTGCTACTGTGTTAAATAAAAATAATAAGTTTAGTAAAAATGCAGAAAAATGTGTTTTCATTGGTTATTCAAATCAAAAGAAATGATATAAACTATGGAGTTTAGAAAAGATACAAATTTTATTTTCAAGAGATGTAAAATTTTATGAAACAATTTTTCCTTTCAAAGAGAATTCAAAATTAAAGGATATTAATGAAAATAATTTTGGTATTACACATTTAAACTTTTTTGACTTGTATGACTCTTTTATACACAATCAGTCAGGAGATGATCTAAGTCCCAATGATGAGAATCATAATAATGAGTCATCTCCTCGTGGGTCTGAGCAAACCAGTGGGTTAAGCCCTCGTTCTAGGTCTAGTACCGCTGCTGATAAGGCTGGACATCATAATACTAGCGGATCGAGGCCTTGAACTGCTGATGATAGGGCTGAAAATCAACTAATCGGTGATTCAGGTAGTGTTGAACGTCAACAATCCAGTGGTATTGGACCTGAAGCTGGTAGGGTTCAGGGTGAGGAAGATATAAATGAATATGAAAACATTTATGAGGGAAATAACATTAGGCAACAAGTCCCTACTGTACCTAGAAGATCTACAAAAAATGTATCTTTTCCAAAAACTTTAAATGATTATATTGTTGAGGGAAAAGTGAAGTATGGTTTAGAGAGAGTAGTAAATTACTCAAATCTTTCTACATGTAACCTGAACTTTGTGTCTGTGTTAAGTAAAAGTAGTGAGCCTAAGAATTTTTTTGAGGCTGCTAGTGACCCAAATTGGATCATTGCTATGAATGATAAGATTGAAGCTCTTCATAGAAATGATACATGGGATTTAGTTGATTTACCACCTAATAGGAAAACCATAGGGTGTAAATGAATTTTGAAAATAAAATATAAATCAAATGGTGAAATAGAAAGATTTAAAGCTAGGCTAGTTGCCAAAGGTTTTAGTCAAAAAGAAGGAATATATTTTTTTTTTAGACTTTTTCACTTGTTGTTAAAATGATAACTGTTAAGTGTGTTTTAACTTTGACTGTTAACAATAATTGGACATTGTATCAGTTAGATATTAATAACTCCTTCTTATATGGTGATTTAAATGAAGATGTTTATATGGACTTACCAGAAGGATATTTTTCTAAGTGTGAATCAAGAGTTTGTAAATTAAAAAATATCTCTATGGGCTTAAACAAGCCCCTAGGATGTGGAATGAAAAACTGGTAAATGTGTTGATTGAATTAGGTTTTGTACAAAGTATGTATGACTATTCAATGTTTGTTATATGTATTAGTTCTGTGTTTGTTGTTCTACTTGTTTATGTAGATGATATTGTATTAACTGGAAATTGTGAAAAAGAAATAATAAAGGTCAAAGAATTTCTTAAAACAAAATTTATGATTAAAGACCTAGGTGAACTAAAATATTTTCTGGGTATTGAAGTTATTAGGTCTGAGGTTGGTTTGTGTTTGTCTCAAAGGAAATATTGCTTGGATTTACTTGCTAAGTATGGTGTGACAGGATGCACCAGTAAGTAATCCAATTGAGCAACATTTCATTATTTCAAAACTGACAAAAAATAATGATTTACCAGAAGCTTATTGGTAAATTGATTTATTTTTCACACACTAGGCCTGACATTGCATATAGCATGCATTATTTGAGTCAGTACTTGCATTGTCCTTGTGATCACATTTACATGTTGCTTTGAGGCTTTTTAGGTATTCCAAAGGGTCACCTGGTAAAGGTGTCTTATTTAGCAAAAGTGATAAACTTGAGATAAGTGCATATTCTGACTCTGATTGGGCAAAGTGTTTGATGACGAGGAAATCTGTTACCGGTTTTTGCTTGTTTCTAGGAAATTGTTTAATTTCTTGGAAAAGTAAAAAACAATCAACTTGGCTAGGTCTTCTGCTGAAGCAGAGTATAGGGCTATGTGCTCTGCTGCAAGTGAAATTATATGGGCTAAAAATTTATTGAGTGAACTGAATGTAAACATAAGTTTACCTATTAATTTGTATTGTGACAACACTGTTGCAATTTCTATTGCTGCCAATCCTATATTCCATGACAGGACTAAACATTTTGAGCTTGATTTGTTTTTTTTAAGGGAGAAAATTGCAAGAGGAATTATTAAAACGGTGAGCATACAGTCTAAGCATCAAGTGGCCGATGTGTTCACAAAAGGTTTGTTGATAAATCAGCATGTTGAAATCTGCAAGTTGCTTCACATGTATGATGTTTTTGACAATTGAATCGAGGAGGGTTGTTGAAAGAATAAGTGGTAATATTCTTTTTTTATTGTTTCAATTCAATAGTTTTTAGTTGGTATATGTTTTTATATTATAACTCTTGTTTCTTTTTTGTTTTGCATATATTAAACTTGGAGTTTGGGCTACTGATTAAATATTGTTGGACTTATTTGCTGTTGGGCTTTTTTGGATGCTGGTTGCTTTTATGGGCTGGATAGGAATTGGGCCCAGAGTTGTAGCTGTTTATGTGCCTCAACGATGTACAGATGTGAAAACAACTTGGCATTTGTTTTCTCTCGAGGCTATATAAAACCAGTTGTTAGGTCTCATTCACCTAACACATATACTTACATATCATTGAGTCTTCTTTGTTATATTTTGAGATCTCAAACTGTAATCTAGGGTGAATTCGTCTTGTTGAATTCATAGGCTTTTAGATTGGTTAGTGAGATCAACGATCACTGTGTTTGTGATCTTACCGCTGCGTTTTGTAATTGATCAATTTTGGAGAAATAGAATTGTGTTATGATATCCATTTTTACATTTCAAGGGACGGTTGTGGAAGGTTTCTAAAGTCTGTTGCGGTGGAGATGAAGTTAGGTGTGGTCGTGCGGTTGGAGAAAGCCGGATGTGCGGAGGTGGAGACGTGCCAGATTTGTAGATGCGGATGAACAGGCCGACGGGGGTTCAATGGTACCCGACCTTGGTGGTTGGCAGTGGTTATATAGTTGTTGGCGGTGGTTCTATGGTGGCCGGCTGTGGTTCTAAGGTAGCAGAAAATGGTGTACAAGGTTTTTGAAGAAGATAAAGTGGTGGGTCCCACTATATTTTAGTATTATTATATTTTTATTTTAAATCCAAGCAATTACCAAATCATATACCACATCATTATAATTTAACGGAGTTAACATTTTGTTAGCATGGGTTTGTTGTTGATAACAAACTTTAAAAGTTGGGATTATCACTTATTACATTGTTAGTTGGGATTTATATTGGTTAATAGTTAATAGTTTAGATTACTGATATCCAATTTTTCTTCTTTAATTTGAAGAAGATTATGACTCAAACTTTCTTTAACAAAACTAAGTCATAAATTCTAAGTTTATATTCATAGCAAACTAAATTTTGATATGAGACTCAACTTTTATTAAAGATTTGAAATATTCAGTCAAGTTATAATACTCAATGTATTTCTCAAGTATTTACAAAATTATAAATGACATAGTGGCAAAAGTCTACATTCATCAGAACATAACATGTATGTAACTATATTAATGTGAATGATAGTAGTATTGTATGTATGTAACTATATTAATGTGAATGATAGTAGTATTGATTCATGAATATGAATGTGGACAATGTTGATTAAATTAAAAAAATTACAATACAAATTATTACCTGATTGTGCATTTGTTTAAACCCATGAGATCATATTTAGAACTTAAAAAAAAACTGTAAAAACATAATATATGAGACTCAAACTTGTGACCTTAGATGAATGCAAGGTGACTTGTCACTACACCAAACTAAAGCTTAATATAATTGGGGGCCATCTATTTCTTTTTGTAGGATCCTAAAAAAATATAACACATCGTCTCTACGAAATTTGTTAAAAAACATTGGGGTCTTGGAACCCGATCCACATATAGTGAGTCCGCCCCTGAGTGCACATGCTTGCACTTAAATAGAAAACGTAATGTTCGATATTGTAAAGTACTAAAACCGAGTCATACATGAATATAAATAGAAAACAAAAAGTGAAAGTCGTTTAAAAAATTAATTTATATAATTAAAAAGGAAAAAAGACAATTGTAAGTTTCTCTTTATTTAAATAATAATAATAATAATAATAATAATAATAATAATAATAGGGTAAAGTTAAAATATAAAAGAAAAAAAAAATAAAAAATGTGAGAAGGAATTTTGCTCACACAAAAAAACTCAATATATAAATAAACAACGAAAAAAATAATAAAAAAATTTATAACTCAATATATAAATAAACAACGAAAAAAATAAATAAAGAAACTAAAATGTTTCCGCCATCATTCCCGTTGAATAAAAATTTTAAAAATACAAAAAAAATTTGACGAAAAGACACAATGGTGAAATCAAAGACACAATGACGAAAATGAACAAAAGACACAAATATAACTAACAAAAGACACAATAGATCGCAAAATATAACACAATGACAACAAAACATAGCACAATGTTGAATAATATAACACAATATAAAGAAAAAAAGACACAATGTCAAGGAAAAAAAGACACAATCAATGACTAAAATAAACATAAAACACAATGATAAACCAAAAGACACAACGACTTTTTTCACTTACCATTTTGTTTTTTTATGAGAACGAGCATGAGCATGAGCTTGTAAACTACTCTCGAGCTTGTAAACTACTCATGAGTCGAGAACTCACGATCGAGCTTTACACATAAGGATTGAAGCGAGCCGAGCTAAAACACAGTCAAGCTCGGGCTTAGCTTGACTCATTTATGCCCTAACTTGCCACCATTTCTGCTCAGATTTTGTTGTAATTTGAAAGTGTTTATACAAGGCATGACTAGGAGAGGTATGTGATAAAATCTGAACAGTTTTGAACTATTCATATTTCATATGTAAAGAAGCCACAATTTGTAAATTGTGGCTTATATGCACATGAATCATGAACCATCCGTTTTATGTTTAGATTGTCACATATCTCTTGTGGTATTGCATCCAAAGAACACATTCCAAAATACAACTAAACATGAACAAAAACAGTGGCAAGTAGGGGGGTAAACGAGTTGAGCTTGAGTTCAGCTCTTTTCAGGCCTATGTGTAAAGCTCCATCTTGAGTTCACGACTCATGAGTAACTTTATAGGCTCGCCTTGCTTATTGTATATATTTATTATATAGTTTTTGTGTGTGTATATAATTATTTTCTATATCTATTTGTAATTTTATTGCATATATGATAGTATATTATCAAAACATCTATAACTATATATGATAATATATATTATTAAATTATATTGTATATGCATTTATATAAGCAAAGGCTCGTGAGCTAATCATGACTATTTGAAGCTAGGGCTCAAGCTTAATCATTAAGTGTGTTCAAGTTTGGCTTGAGGTTGGGTTGAGCTCATTTACTCTAAACTTGAAGTTAGTTTTTAATGAGTTTACTAGCTCACGAGTAGTTGGACCCACTTACACCCCTAGTGGCAACTTGGGTAATGCGTTAAAATTGGATTTGTGTTGAAACAACTCGTTTTTCGGCACAAGTTGAAATGCATTTGGGTTAGTTTATTTGACTAGTTTGAGATAATAAAAAAGAAAAGAAACAAAATCAATCCAATCGTTGTTGCTAAACTGGTTGAAACCATCACATTTACTAAACATGTTTGCTTTCGTGCAGATGGATGATGTAATAACTCAGGCTCAAACGACGAGAGCAACCTTGGGGTCTCAGAGGGCCATGTTTGGTGATGTTCAAGGGAAAGTTAAACAACTAGGTGAAAAGTTCCCTATTGTTCGTGGCCTAATCGGTATCACTTAAGATTAAAGATAATTTCAAAAATAATAAAATCGTCAAAACCGATTAAGTAAACTTTGTACAAACCGTGTGCAGGCTCGATTAGAATGAAGAAATCAAGGGATACGCTCATCCTATTTGTTGTCATCGCGGCATGTATGTTGTTTCTCATTCTAAATTAGCTTTCAAAGTGAAAAGGATTATGATATAACCATAAAACGAAGAGTAACATTGTATTTCAAAGGAATTTGGCCATATATGGTATAAAATTCGCAACTCGGGTACAATTTTTTTCTTTTTTGTTTTACACATACGGATCTTGAGCCAAATAGTTTAATTTGTGTTGCTATGTTGTTTCTTACTGCTGTCCATAGTCTAATTTGTAAGCGAACACGAGTTGACTTTCCGGTCAAACGGTTTATGAACTATTTCACCGAGCATTTTTATAGTTACTTGAACCAAAAAAAATATGTCATGTACCAAGTATAAGATGAGATAGAGTTAGACTCATTTAATTTATATGTTTGAATCAAATACAAATAAAATTAACGTGTTAAACGTGGAATCAAGTAGAGTAAGTATGTAATTACATCATAGAGTAATTAACTACTCTATATCATGTAATTACATAATTAATCTACTTGTATATATAAGTACTCTACTTGATTCTCACGTTTAGCACGTTAATTTCATTTGTACGTTAACCTTCCCCTCTATGTCTATATATATATACATATATATATATATAAAAACGAAACCTTTAAAAGCTTTCTGGTTGCTTACTAAATTTTCTCAAGCCATCAGATTATTTTATTTGTACATTGGGGCATCTCATGCATTTGACCTGAATTCACGGGTATGGGTCTCACCAAACCCAGATACCTTTTAAACGGGTTATAACATCTCATTACATTAAAATTGATCTTATCAAATATTTGATAAAAGAATCATATAAAATAGGGAATACTAAATATCAATATTTTTTTTAAAGATATTATTTATAATTAACAAACAAAGTTTATAGTAAAAGAAAATAAGCGGGTCATGGGTCACCAAACCTATACAGCTTTTAAACGGGTTATAACATATCATTTATTTGTTAAACCCTTTCATTATCAAACCCTAAGTATATTATTAACTTTCTTACAACAAACTAAATTAATATCCAAAAAAATATATAAATATTAAAAAAGAAAAAAATATAAAACAACCCCGTAATACGATAAGATAAAATCTAGTATATGAGTTTCATTTGATATCCTAGTGGGTAAAATGAAAGAAACTGTTTAGTGTATCATATCATGAAACTAATTAATAATGTCCAGTTTTTGTTAAAGGAATATTTCATTTCCTCTCTAGCACTAGGTTGAATTTTTTGTTTCTATTGGTTTTCTACTATAATTTTTGAAGGCTAATCACAAACTATGAATTACCTGATCCCAAGATAACAAACATCGGCATATTTGTGAGTAGGGGGTGTCCAAAATACTTAAACCTGATTAATTCAATCCGAACCCGAAAATCTAATTAGGGTCATGTTAAATATGGTAAAAATATCATTTTTTTATTTTGATTTGAAATACCAATTTAGCAAATAGAAATCATAGTTTTTTGGTTCCTTAAGTCCAGAATTTATTTCTTTATATTATTTTGCTATCTTAAAGGATTATATAAATAAACAAATCTAACTAAGGAGAATAACATAACAAAATGTATAATCAAACAAAAGCATATAACCGAAGACAAATAAATAAAGATAGCCAAAAACATAATAACCCACAATGCAGAAGAATCAAATGACAGGAAAAAGCACCTTACAATGATAAAACATATAAATAAAAGCTAACTCCAACAATTAATAACACTACTTTATGCGATTAACATTCATTCAATCACGAGGAAAGTACCACAAGTTTGCCCTAAACCACTTGCCTTTGTTCTTACTTCCATCACCATCTTCCCAGGTGTCGGATTAACAGCCGCGCTGCTCTTCAACTCGCTCACGAAAACTGCATGCTCCTCGATCGTCCTCGGGACCCATTCCATTTTCCCCAAATCAATTTCGTATGCCTCTGATGTGTCTTCCGTAAAACAATTCACCACATACAACCTTTCACCCGAGCTGACAAACTAACGCAAACACGTGTCTGGGAGGACGTTTTTCATCCCGAGGGGTTTCAAACATGGGTTTTGTTTAAGTTTCACTTCATACCCAAGTTGTGTATCGCGTACACCTTCCCTTTAAAATAATGTAAATCCATGGCGGGAAAATCAGACGAAACAGAATCTCACGTGGGATCAGCCCCGGCTACAGAATAAGATACGACATGCGATATTTGGTGAGTGATTATAAACACCCACCCGGACAACGAGGGTGAAAAGACGAGAATGCCTCTGACGCTGTCTGGATCCCTACTTATTTTTATCTGGAAAACCCGGGAAACGAAGTTCGTCTCTTGTGATGGGATTCACAACTCCCGGGTTTTCTATTAAACATAATCAGGTACCCGCAAGTCAGACCGACACATGTTCTAGGGCAGCACGGAAAGAATGGCTTTGAACATTCTTCCGTTAAAGTCGGTTAAGTAACACTCTATTTGAGAACGAAACCAACATGGGTTTTTTGGAAGTTAAAAACTTGTCCTTGACGGAATGTGCGAGTGACCTCCAAGATTTACATACTCGGTTGAATGCGAAATAGTCGAGGAATCCGAGTAGCATCATGATTAGAGACAGTAGATCTTGGTTAAGAGTTGACCATGATGACTGACGGTAGATCTTGCTATTGTGGTTTCTAGCCATATACTTGTATTCTTGTGTTACATATAAACCAAACCTATGACAACAAACAGAAACGGAAACAAAACTATAATAATAATAATAATATAATGAATAAGAAACAGACAGAGATAATTCAAAACACGATTCTTATTGATTGATTTTGTTAAAATCATAATTTGTAACTTTTGCTAAAATCAGATCAACTAATCATTCAGACGATTAAGAAACAGAAAACGAGTTAGCCATACAATTAGACGAGATGATTGCTAGCTGTTCTTACTTCTTTTTCCTTGTCAGTTTCATAATGTGGCAGATAACATCTGGGAAATTAAACGCGCCATATGATGCCCCAACTTTTCGGTACGCCGCTAAATATGAGCCGGCAAGTTCGGGTGTCTCATACCTCCCGAGCCACACGGTATCTTCCAATGCCATAAACGTAGCGACATACTTATCATACCACTAAGAAACACCTTTATACTCGATATCTCGTACCACCAAAATTTGTTGTTGTTGTTGTGTGTAGCTGATAAAATCAACAAACAAAGAGAAAATCAAAATGTGTGCATAAAACCAAATTAACGGACTCAGCCAAACTAACCAGTGAAACTGAACCATACCAAAAATCAATTGGTCGGTATAATGAATTATAAAAAGACCGACAATAGTGGGTTGGTTATGGTCAACAAGGTTTCCATACCCGCCAAAGCCGAACCGATTATATGTAATTTTCTTTTTAATATAATAGCTAATCTGTATATTATCTTAACGGAGAAGTATATACAAATGTCTAATAACAAATAATATAATTTGCATGGTCATAAATTTTCATGCCCAAACAACATTTAGGCCCAAATAATAAGACTCAATCATCTTGGCCTAAAACTTTCAAACCCGATTAAGCGATATTTAGGTTATGGTTATGGTCTTAAGCCAAAATTGACCACATGTATTTACTTCATTAGGGTTTATTATCCTTTAAAAATGCATTAAATACGAGAATGCATTCGAACTGAATAGAAACGGCTAACTAATAGATCTTAGTCAATATGATTATTAGGTTGTGTTTGTTTTTACTTACAAGGTCTGCAAGAAGCCTATGTCTGCGGGCCCGTAGACATAAGCTCTTGAAGACTGTTTGTTTAAAAAAAAAAAAAATCTTAAAACTGCTTTTATGGTTTTAAAAAATAGGTTTTTTCACCATCTTCACACTTCAAACTTCATATCAAGTACTAACACCCAATGTCCAACACCACCACCACCCACCGTCTGCCGCCGCCACCACCCACCACCACCGTCCGCCGCCGCCACCACCTACTACCATCGTCGCCACCGCCAACCACCACTGTGTGCCGCCACCACCACCCACCACCACCGTCAACCACTCACCACCACCACCGTTAACCACCCACCACCACCATCACCACCCACGTCAGCCACAACCACTGTCCACTACCACCACCACCACCCACCGTCCGTCGCCGCCACCACCGGCCACCACCACCACCCCGCCACAACCATCCACTACCACCATAGTCCACCACTGTTCATCATCACCACCACCCATTGTCGGCCACCATGACAGTCCACCACCCACCACCACAACCGTCCATCACCACCACCCACCGTTCACCGCCTACCACAATTGTCTACCACCATCCACTTCCATAGTTCGTACACCACTACCAATTATTTTAGCAGTTTACAAACGTTAAATGACTTTTATCTACCGTAATATATATATGATAGGTAATTACTTCTCAGCTTATGCAGATGATATCCAGTTTATAAAACAAATAGTATTATATTTTTAGATTGCAGACCTTCAGACCACATCTTCAGTTGCAGACATTATATCAGATGAAATCAGATTGCAAACAATTTTTGTCTTAAAAACAAACAGCACCTTAGCAAACATATCTTTAAATAAATTTATTATTATATCTAACCAAGCAGGTAAATTAGCAATATAGCAATGGAAAGAGATTTCATCACACAATTCTTAATATCTTATGATTAAAAACAATCCCTAAAAAATTCCCCCAAATATGTCAATATCAATAATAAACACGTAAAACCATAATTACAACACAATTAATTAGTGGATGGAGTAACAAACACTTACACTGTATTCTTGGGTTTAAAATACAAGAAAAAAAATGATAAAATTGGTTAGAGGAAGAAAGGAAAAGAAAATATATACTTTAAAGGAGTTCTCGAGTGAAAATAAAGTGTTAATTACATTCTTGAGTTGAGTTAGATCGGAAGGGAAAGATAGAGAAAAATATTGTAAATTTACAATTATGTCCTCATAGCAACATGGAAAAGAGAATTGAGATAAGATACATTAGTAATATTGTAATGAGCTATAAATTTCTTTCACAATCATGTCATATTTGACAGGAAAGTTTTGAAGAAAAAAAGGCCTAAGTTTTGTTTTAATTTTCTTTCTTTTCTTTTAATGAAAAAACTTAAGAATGAAAAAAGAAAATTTTTCTTATCTTTTTTTTTTCAATCCCTTAAATAAAAAACTTAAGATTGCAATGTTAGAGAAATTGAAAACATATTAAGCCAAACCAGAAAATGTACCTCTTCTTTTTACGTGTGAGAAGCATGATATCCTGGATTCTACCCGCGAAATTAAAACCGTCGAAATCAGAGCCGAAAACCCTATAAGCCCCTACGTCAAACACAAAAGCCGTGATCTCCTGTGTGTTATAAGTACCCAAAGATAGTGAATCCACCTCAACCTCATACCTATTCACTGACTTGTAAATCACACATTTATACTCAATTTTACCCTTCTTTGTTGACGGAGACGGATCTTCCGTCTTCTTTGCATCTGACATCGCCGCCGCATCTGAGGTATCCGCATCTGAAATCGGATCTTCCATCTTCCTTTTATTCGTCATCGCCGCATCTGACATGTCTAATCTCCGCATCTGAAATCGGATCTTCCATCTTCCTTTTATTCGTCATCGCCGCATCTGACATGTCTAATCTCTGGCCGTATTATGAGATCTAGATAGATCTAGAGTTTGTTACCTTTGGGATATTATATAGGGAGTTTAAATTATTATTATTATTGTTATTATTATTATTCAATAATAATAATAACTAGTTTTTTCCCCGCCACGTTTATTGACCTTAAATATGTGTGGAGAGATCAATTATCAAAAAATAATATGTAAGTACAAAAAAACATTGGCGTTGGCCATTTTGTCATGTTACATTGATAATACAACTAAAAGCATGTATTGGCATCATCATAATAAACCCATCATCTTATTTTTCTATCTACTTGACAATACAACTAAAAACATATAATGGCATCACCATAATAAATCCATCATCTTATTTTTCCATCTACTATTTATGGCTTTATGTATCATATATATCAGCAGGTGCATTGCTTCAATGTGTATATAATGATGTGAAAGTACCCTTGAAATCATTTGTGTCCGACTCTAAAATACCTGAAACGAAACCAAACCGCTGAGACTACACCAAACATGTGATATTGTGAACCGCACATATTTTTCACATTAACTAATAATGAACGATATTTTTGTCTTGGTGTTTAATACCACGAAGAATACTCATGTTGGGGATGTTGTACTTGGTTTTCATGGTCTTGCCCAAGTGAATTGTTACCACAATTTTAACCTTCCACTCATGAAACAACTGAGATGCTTGTTACAAACCATCAAAGTGGGTCTGTCCTCATCTATATTTTGCAAAACACAAAAAAAAAGTATTTAGATCACCTAAATCTACTGTTGACCAATTTAGTCAACAACTAAATTCACGCTGTCAACTAAAGTTCAAAATTATATGATTGTTACCAAAATCATATGTTTCCATTCCTAGCTAAAAATTAAAATTTATCCAACTTCAATAAATAGATGATATTCATAATATAATGCTTCATAAACTTTTGTTAAACCGTAGTAAGAACACTCACCAACATGACAACCTCCATAGCTGATCTGCTGAATCGCAACCATACCACAAATTTGCATTACGAAAATAACCAAATAGTGACCGGCACTACAACCATGAGTGATGAGGCTCAGATACGTAGCAACGAAATTTCTTCCTGCTCAAATCCACCGTGGCTGCATTCACAGTTGCAAAATACTTGCCATCTGGATTGCCAACCCAAGATGCAAATAGGGTGTACAAAAAGAGATTTCGGTCTCCGTACATTTCATCATCACCGATAAAAAACAAGTTTCGCCCTCATCAAACAACAAAATCCCACAAAACACAAAATCTAGTAGAAATCATTGTATGCAGCGGCCATCTATTTCACAAAACACGTAATCCTAATATTCTGAAATGAAAATTACAAAAAAAAACACATCAACAAATGATCGAACACCTGGTGGGCACCCAAAAACCGACATGTTAAATAAGCAAACAAAGAAACCTAGTCGAGTAGGCAGTAGAAAACACATGCATTAGCTGTATACGAATAAAAAGGAATGTTCAATAGAATCAAACCTGCAAAGACGGAATGGAACACACGTCGCCGGAAGGCAGAGAAGCCAACAAAACTAACAATGCAACAGCTGATGGAAAACGACCGTGACCCGACAACCGGCTCACAAACCGTGGCTTTTACAGCCCCATCAAACCACTACCACCATCACCGTCACCTAGTACTGATAGTGTGATAATCGGGAGAGCAGACGACCTACCACTGCCGCCGGTGGTGGCTAAAGGATTTTCAATTGCAAATTTGGAGTATCCATAGAGAGAAAGTAAGGTGATAGCCACTACTTCCCCACACCAGACCACTGCCACCACCACACGACTGTCGCCTAGGCGATGAAGGCAGTGAAAAAGAAAGTGAAGGAAATTAACGATGATACAACTGACGGTTTATGACGAAAAATAATGCCATTGAACTTGGTGATGGTGAGTGGGAAGAAGGTTGCTGGGCTGGAAGAAAACTATTGGAAGGAGCAGCAGTGATCAACACCTGGAATGATGTACAATTTTTAGTGCAGGTGATACAACCATCAATGCAAAACTGTAGATGAAATAATGAATGGATGAGTGTACCTAACAGAAAGCAGATTGTACAACTGTTATTGCATACAAACCTTTGGAAATGTAATATATATAATAATAATATTAATAATAAATAACGAGATATAATTATTTAAGCGTTAAATAAATAATGCAAATTAAGTTGGTGAAGTTTTGATAAAAAAAATTATATAAACAATTGTTATTTTTTAGTAACCAGGAAAATTCCTTGCAAAACTTTGGATAATGTATTGGTATATCGAATCTAGAGAGAAAAGAAAAGAAATGGAAAGAAAGGGAAAAACGTGTTACTTTTATAGAGAAAGGAAAGAAAGAAAATAAGACTCGATTCACTTTTTTATTGAAAGGTAATATGGGGGTTAACCAATAACTATACCAAAAACTACTGATCAAATTGAATCGAATAGATTATCCGTTATTTTTACTTTGAAATTAACTGAATAGAATGATTCATATTTTCATATATTTTTAGCTTTTAGACCTTGCTTTTTATGTATTTCATGTTTTATATGTATTAATATTTCCATTTCATGTATTTCTAAGTAAAAGTTCTAGTACAAGTTTGATTTTGGTTATTAACCAGAATTAACCAAACCGAAACGCAAAACTAATCGAATACTCCGAACCGGTTAACTGAAAATAGATTGGTTGATTTGGTTTAGGGGTAACAACCAAACTAAACCGAACCGTGTACACCTCTATTGATACTTTAGTCTTTTATATAAAAAGAATTTTAACTTGGTTTTTTATAGATTCAATCTTTGCGATATATTTAATCTTGAGTAAACTGGTTTGATCAAAGTTACCACTTTCAGCATTTTCTTTTACTTTTTTTTTGCAAGATGACGTGTTTTTCTAATGTTTGTCATTTCAATCCAATTCACTAACTTCGTTTGTTAATATTGTCAAGGGACTCACAAACCCCATATGTTGTTTACCAGTTTCTTGAAAGGATATGTAGTTTAGAAAGAAAAATGAACATGAAAGCTCGTCCAAACCGATAAAACTATTTTTAAAAAACCTTTTTAGTAATATGTTATTCTTAGTACATTCATTCAAACCGGCCTCAGCAATTTGCCACTTTTCTAGACTTAAGTCTAATGTGTTTGAAACGAAGTGTATAATCAAAATGTATAATCAAACAAAAGCATATAACCGAAGACAAATCAAGATAGCCAAAAACATAATAGCCCACAATGCAGAAGAATCAAATGACATGAAAAAGTACCTTACAATGATAAAACATATAAATAAAAGCAAACTCCAACAATTAATAACACTACTTTATGCGATTAACATCCATGCAATCATGAGGGAAGTACCACAAGTTTGCCCTAAACGACTTGCCTTTGTTCTTATTACTTCCATCACCATCTTTCCAGGTGTCGGGATTAACAACCGCGCTGCTCTTCAACTCGCTCACGAAAACAGCATGCTCCTCGATCGTCCTCGGGACCCATTCCTTTTTCCCCAAATCAATTTCATACGCCTCTGATGTGCCTTCCGTAAAACAATTCACCACATACAACCTTTCACCTGAGCTTACAAACTGACGCAAATACGTGTCCGGGAGGACGTTTTTCATCCCAAGGGGTTTCAAACATGGGTTCTGTTTAAGTTTCACTTCTTGTAACTGACCCAAGTTGTGTATCACGCACACCTTCCCTTTAAAATAATGTGAATCCATGACGGGAAAATTAAACGAAATAGAATCCCACACGGGCTCAGACCCGGCTACAGAATACGATACGACATGCGATATTTGTTGAGCGATTATTAACACCCACCCGGACAACGAGGGTGAAAAGACGAGAATGACCCTGACGCTGTCTGGATCCCTACTTATTCTACCAGCAAAACCCGGGAAACGAAGTTCGTGTCTCGTGATGGGATTCACGAGATAGAACTCCAGTGTTTTCCTGCTAAACATAATCAGGTACCCACAAGTCAGACCGACACATGTTCGAGGGGAGCACGGAAGAATGGCTTTGAGCGCCATTCTTCCGTTAAAGTCGGTTAAGTAACACTCGTTGTTTTTATTTGAGAATGAGACCTGCATGGGTTTTTTTGGAACTTAAAAACTTGTCCTTGTCGGAATGTGCAAGTGACCACCAAGATTTGCATACTTGGCTGAATGCCATATAGTCGACGACACCGAGTAGCATCATGATTAGAGAAAGTAGATCTTGGTTAAGAGATGACCATGATGACTGGCAGTGAGCCGTGTTGTTGGTTGTCTTGGGGCTCTTGTTATTGTGGTTGCTAGCCATAATATTCTTGTCTTACTTAACAAAGAGAAATGGAACCAAACCATAATATATATATATATATATATATATATATATATAATGTACAAGAAACATATAGAGATAATTCAAAACACGATTCTTATTGATTGTCTTATTTAATTAGTTAATTTAGCAAGATCCTTTATATAAATATAAACTTTGAAAAACTTAGTCAACAAGAGATCCTTATATGGCCTTATGATCAAAAAAAACTTTTGATTTTGTTTTATTGTAAAAAATCTTGCAAATGCAGTAATTAGTTTTACATAATGTGTTTTACTTTCAACAAATTGTACATTATATTTAAGTATAATTTTAAAGATATTAGTTTATTTTCTTTTGTGCCGTTTCTTATACAATAATTTAGTTTCTATAATAATTTTACTGACAAGGTATTTATTTTTTTATTATAATAAGTTGATTAAAAAATTTTAAATAATTCAATTAGTATTAAAAACAATTTGATTATTGTAAATAATAGAGGTGAGCAACTTAACCGTCATAACCATTTAACCGAACCATAACCGACATAACCGAACCGGTTTTAACCGATAACCGACAAAACCGGTGGGTCGGTTTAATGAATTTATAAAAACCGTCAAATACGGGTCGGTTTTGGCTAAAGATAATTACAAAACCGCCATAACCGATCCGACCCATTTATTTAACCACCAATATGTTTGGGATTAACTTCCACCAAACATGTTGTTGGATTATATCATTTTGATGCTTTGATTTAACGTTTGTTATCAAATTAAGTTAAATTATATTGTTGGATTATATAATGTCATTATTTTTTTGAATATTTGGCATTTTAACTATTATATACTTTGTTAGATTATGTCATGTTGTTTTTTGTAATAATTTGTACCAAACTTTTAAGCTCAATTACATTTTTTTGGTTGCGGTTAACCGACCCATAACCGACTCACTATAACCTACAAAATCGATTAACCATAACTGTCATAACGGGTCGGTTATGGTTATTGTTCTCCATTAACCGACATATCAGTTATGGTTATGCGTTTGGCTTAAAACCGCCCCAAACCGACCCATATACACACCTAGTAAATAAATTTAAAAAGTGATTCTAATGTGAAAATGTAAGAATTTGTAGGAATGTTTGTAGGTATTTAAAGAAAATGAGTATTTCTTTAAGGATTGTTAGAAAACTAACATGATAGTTGGCATGGAGCGTTTATAAATGTTTTTAAAGCTTAGGGATATAGATAGTCTTACGAATCAATCCAAAATTTATTACATACCACAAGACAAATGATTTTTCACCGTCTTATATTCTCTTGTTTTCACTAGTTTTCTATCATAATCTTTTGAATGTCACATATCTAACACAATATTGATAAACGCTAATGAGCTTCAATGCTATTAATCAATTCATATTGATTAATCAACGTATATAGTTATTTGATATTTGTATGTGAGTAATAGATTAGTGAACGAAGTGTTATGAGTAGAGATGCACAAAAAACCCGTACCCGGAATCGGACCCGACTTACCTGGAATCGGTTTTTTATACCCGGGTATTCTATACCCGAAACCGGAACGGACCCTACCCGTAGGGTATGGATAGGGTATGCTTTTTGAGCTCAATACCTGTACCCGGAACCGTACCCGATTTATACCCGTATATACCCAGAACTGGTCATATCCTATATCCATACTCGGTTATACCCGATACCCGATACCAATTTTCTAATACCCGAAATAATACATGAGTTTTTATAGTATATTTTTATATTTACTTCACAACTTTTATGTTTAAGTTTTTTTTAAATGCATACTATTAAGTAAATAATTTGTGCTTAAGTCGATTTATGGTTTTTATAATATAGTTTAATTATTTTTATAAATTACAAAGCAAATTTAAATTTAAACAAATTGAAAATGAATAAAAAAATTACAAATTCAAAACCAGGTATTAATGCCCGGTCGTACCGGTCACATACCCGGTAATACCGGAACCCGACCATACCCTACCCGGGTGCATAGGGTTGAGTTTTTCTCCTGAATGCCTTACCCAAACCCTACCCGATTTCTCTCAATACCCGATTTTCCAATACCCGAACATACCCGAAACCGGTTCCATACCCGAACCCGGGTATTAAAAAAACCCGATTTGTGCACCTCTAGTTATGAGTAGTAAATTTGGAAGCGTAACAGCTAGAGAGAAAATACTTTTAAACACTTGTTAAATTAAGTAGACTGAATTAGTTTATATATAGAAGACGAATGTCATTAGTTACACATTCCGTAACGAATTGTCACACCCCGACCAAAGGCCGCGGAACATGCCGGGGTGCAACGATTGCCCATAAGCGCATGACACTATTTAAAGCGACAATATTTAACAAACTCATTTCATTTCACAACATCGAAAATGTCACATAACCAAATATTCATAAGTCAAATACAACAAAATATAACAAAATTTAGCAAATCAAATATTGTTCATTTTTGCTAATAACTTAGAGGTCTTGACGTTCGTTTTCACCACAAGAATCGAATTAACCAAGATGTAAACCTGTAACATTTCATAAAATAAAGTTTGTCAACACAAAGGTTGGTGAGCAATTCATAAGTTTGAACATATAGATATATAGAAAGAAAAGCCACAAAACTAGTATACAAAACCATAAATAATAGCTATAAACTTGGATAAAATAGTTATCGCTAACAAGTTAGCGACACCCAACTATAAGGGGTTGCCAAATAGTTTAGGATTTTATAGTTATCATTAATTGCATTACGTTAACGACACCTTGCCATGAGGGGTTGCCAAATGGTCTAGGATTTATAGTTCCACCATCCAAAAGCGATAAACACATAGACAAATAAGCATAGAACACCAAATCGAGCAATTATTCAATTAAAGTATACAACAACGTTTGTGGTTTAAGACCCAAGTATGAAACATTTAGTTTAGATAAGATGAAATGTCACCCCAAAAACAAAAGATAGAAAACGGGGTATGAAGTTACTCACGTTCAAGTAATAAACTTGAAAGATCTGATTATTTGGAGATTTGCCGGAACGACGAGGTTAACGTATGAAGCCTAAATAAAAGAAAGTCTTGGATTTAGAAAGGTTGTCTTGAAGATCTTTAAATAAAATAATTGTTGTAAAAAGTAAATAATTAAAGTTCAAGGTTTAAAATGTAACTATTTAAGAATTTATAATAATAACCCTTTTAAAAATGTAAATTTGCTCAAAACCGGGTTAAAGTATCTAACCTTAATATTTACTTAACCAATGTTAAGTAATAACGTGGGGAAAATGCTAAAATGCAAGTTCCATTGGGCTAAAGATACTAAAACTGGTCTTTAACGAGTGTTAGGGTTGTTGGTTCGGGTCTTGACGAATGGTCAAACCCAAAGTCAACTTTCCAAAATATTAATTGTTATGAGATAACTCACAAAAACTTTATAAGGCTTAACCAAGTATGTAGATCTTTTGTTTAGAACTAACAACGTGCGTTAAGCGAGTGTTCGGTTTTGTCGGTCCAAACTTTGTTATGAGATCAAGTTGGATCCAACATTTCCAAGTACTTAAGAAAATAATAAAAATCAGTTTGTAAACTATTTTTAAAGAAATATACAAGTCTTGATAGCTAAAAACACTTGTGTGTCTTAAGCGAGTAAAAATCGGATCGGTTCGGTTTCCATCTCACAACAAGTTCATAGATGGATTTCACATACCCATATATCATAGATCTTGTATAATAATGTACAAATGAAAATATTTAAGTTCTACAACTAAAAAGTCAACAAGTCTTTTTAACAAAGGTTCGGTTTGGTTCGGTTTCCATCTCACAATGAGTTCATCGATGGTCTCCACATACCCAAGACATGTAAATGTGACTAACAAACTAAAATGAACAGAAGTTAGGCATAAATAATATGTATAAATAAGTTATGTGTGTGTATATATATATCAAGAACTCGTAGTCCTCCATGAAGCATTGCCTTATGACATTCGAAACTTAACCAACCGGAGTCGGTGAAGTAACTAACAAAGGTAACAAGGGGTGTGTATTATATATATGTTGTACCACCATATTCAAGAGTTAGTAATGTTAGATGAACAAGTTAAAATTAAAGATAAAACTCAGTTTGACTTTTAGAAGTCAAACCTTCAAGAACACAATGAAAATAACCTTAAGATCTTTGAATTTGAGAGAGAAATTTGGAGTTGTAGCAGAGATTAATGGATGGAAAGGGTGGTGTATATATAAGGTAAGTTGAAATGGTCAAGCATAAAGGGTCTTGCATGAAAATGGGGTGTTTTGGTCACATGTTTACATAAAAATAACCAAAAAACGAGCTGCTGATCTGCAGTCTGGTCGTGCTATGCTCCCAAGTTCTTGCTGTCTGGTCGCGCTACGCTACGGGTGCAAAATCTGATATTTTCATTTTTCAAAAATGACAGTTTTGGCCCCCGGAGTTCGTTTTAAGTGATTTTTAAGCGATTTAAAGACCGAAATGAATGTTTTCAAGACCCAACAAGTGTAAAACAATATTGTAACATAAAATCCATCATTTTTATTATATCAAAGGTTTCGGTTTACAAAACGGGTCTGTTTACATCAATAAAATTTACAAAAACGAATACTATTCGGACCCGAAATTGACAAATGTCACAGTATCTACTACTTTAGAAAATTTCGTCCCGAAATTAAGATGAAGACGACGATGCAAACAAATGTGGATACTTCTCTTTCATTGCATCTTCTCGTTCCCAACTAAAAACTCCGCGCCACGCCATGATTCCCACCGAACTTTTACTAACCGAATTCGACTACGCTTGGTTTTCTTCTCGTTGCGATCCATAATCTCGACGGGTCGTTCAACCATAATCCTTGTTAGTGCACGATTTTGCGTCTTGAGTCTTTGTAATTATCGTTAACGTTTTTGTTTAATATTTAATGTAATAAGTTGTTTAAGTATTATCTAGTTCGTTATGTATATAGTCTAGTTCGCTAAGGGATGTTAGCGAACTAAGACTTAACCTTATTCCCTCCTGATTCGTTAGGGGATGTTAACGAATCAGGGGGTGTTTCGTCCTATTTAATGTTTGTAACGAAGTAGGTTCTGGTTCGCTAGGGGATGTTAGCGAACCAGACCTGTCTTCTATTTATAGTGAACCCTGTTCACTTATAAAAAGAGTTTTTGAGAGTTAATTATCAAATTGCTGTCCAAGTACTCTCTCGATCTTTAATCTTAATATTATACCAACTACTATTGTAAACATACTGATTATATACATACATACACATATAACATTGAATCAAAGTTAATTATGAGCTAGATCTATTGATTAAGGTATTAATCGTATTAACTCAGATCCGAGATTTGTGATAGTTATAGATTGATTCCCGAGTTCCAACAAGTGGTATCAAAGCTGTTGGTTGCTCAATTACACTTGATTTGGTGTTTATTTGGGATATCGGTTTGTTAGTGTTCTGTTTAGTGAATTTGGATTAATTTAGAGGTTACTGGTGTGAGTTATAGTTAGTTTGGTTTGGATTTGAGTTGGTTAAGGTATTGGAAAGGTTCGGTAAATCGGAATTGAGGTTTGATTTGGTTTTGAAGTGATTCGATATTGTTTTGGATTATGGCCGAAACAGGGTTTGAGTTTTTGGTGAAATTGTACTGATATTGGTAATAATCGGTTATGAGGTTTGGTGTATTGGATTTGTGATCGAATTCCGAGTAATTTGATAGTTTATTTGTGTGATTTGGCCTAGAATCGAGATAGTATTACGGATCTAAAATTTCTGGTGTTCTGGGTTTAGTGTTCATCATTTCCAGATTTCTGGAAATTTCTCGTTGAAGATTTGAAGATTCATATATGAACTTGATTCGTTATCATCCGTATGGTGATTCACTTTCTTGTTTCTTTTGATTCATTCATTAATTCTGTTGATTCGTTATCTATTTCAAGTGATTCGTTTGTCTGTTCGTGTTAGTTGTTAATTCGTGTCATCTGATTCGCTAATTGGATAAACAGATTCGTGTGATACGTGTCCACATTGGGATTTGTGTCATAACAACCTTGGCCACGTGGCATAAGGTATCAAAGTTTGTTACAAACGGTTATAACAACTTGATTCGTTATAGTTGATTTGCTAAATCAACTGTAGCTGATTCGTTATAGTCTGTTCGTTGTCTACTTCGTTACAAGAAATCTTTAATTCGCTAAGCCTGGACTTAGTCAATTCGTTAGTATTGACTAGTTCGTTGACTGATTGTTGACTATCTGATTCGTGGTTTTGAGTTGATTCGTTAACCATTTGATTCGTTAAACTCAATTCTGATTCGTTGTCTGATCAATCTTCACTTCCTTAAGATTTGATTCGTTATTTTACTGTTTACAGTTCGCTACAACTGTTCATAGTTTGTTAAACCTTATTTGATTGTTTGATTCGTTACACCTTTGAATTTTAAAATTTGTCAAAATGGCCGGTATGTATGCATTGGCGTCTCAAAACATGTTGATGCAACAAATATTACAACTTGATACCGAGATAGGTTCACATTCTAAATGTCCAAGATTGATGAAGTTTAGTGACTTTGCTTAGTGGGAACCTCGGTTTCGTGCTCATTTGGGGTCTGTTCATCTTGATTGCTCATATTGTCTCGATGAAGTTTATAAGGAACCATTGATTGGTGATGATACCATTGGTTTTGTTCCTAAAGCAGTTTCTCAATATTCTCAAGAAGAGAAGAAATCTTTGGAAATCGAAACAAAATCTATTCCACTCTCACAATGGCATTGCCAGAAAATATCTTTCATCAAGTGGGTAATATTAAGAGATGTGCTTCTCTATTCCAACATCTCCGTATGAGAAGTATGGGGAACACAGCTGAGAGTAAAAAAGTTATGCTCAAATTTCAGTTTCGAAACTTTAATCTATTGAAGGGAGAAACGGTTGAAGAGATGATAACAAGGTTTATTCATTTAATTGCTAAAATGGACAAGATGAAATTGGAGATTTCTGAAATAGATAAAATTGACACTATTAAGATTGTGCTTCCAAGTTCTTATTCAACTTTTCTCATGGTCTTAAAAGAGAATGACTACTTCTTGAACGAAGACTTGACTGCACTTGAATTTTTACAAAAGATCGAAGCTAGATAATATGATCTTAAGTGTCAAAAATCCTCCAAGGAAAATCAAGATCCAGCTTTCTATGGTGGAAGTATGCCTCTTAGTTCAACAATCTCTCCAATCAATGCTTTTCTTACTCAAGCAGCAAGTAAAAAAGAATCAACTATGTTCAATGATCCAAAAGTTTGTTTCTTTTCTGCTGGTAATTCTGGATGTCTGGTGGCTCTGGAAGTTCAACTACTACTAATCCATTTGCTTCACCACTGAGTGTTAATATGAAGGAAGCTGATCAAAACTTTGTTTTTCTGACAGCTTTCATGTCTTCATATGAAAACTTGGTAAGTAGTAAGATTGCCACAAGTGATTTAACTGATGAGGACTATGATCAGATAGATCCTGATGATTTGGAAATCATGGATTTAAAGTGGAACATGGCTATGATCGTCCGCAAGGTTAAAAGATTCATGCAAAGAACTGGTAAAGATCTTCCAGCTTTAAACAAGAAATTGAGTTTTGACAAGTTGAAAGTAAAATGTTATAATTGTCAAGAATTTGGGCATTTCGCAAAAAAATGTGACAAACCAAAGAAAGAATACACTGGTCCTCGTGGTCAACATCAAAATTCTTCTACACCACGAGGTAGTGATGCCGAAAAGAAACCATCCTCTTCTACAACACAAGCAATGTTAGCAGATGGTAATGATTTGTCACAACGGTTACTATGTAATGATGCTCAAGCAAATTTGGCCATGTTTGGGTTACATACAGATTGTCAAGATACAAGTGAGAGTGAGATGTCTTTTGATAATGATTCTGGATCTGATTCTGACGACTCTTGCGACAAGCCTCCAACAGTATTTGCTTGCATGGCCAAAATCAATGAGGTTAGTCATTCTACCTCTGCTACTTCATCTGTTAAAGTATCATGTGTTGATTGTGAATCTAACAAACCTAAGTTAGAAGCTTTGAAAAGTCAAAATGATAATCTGGTAAGAGAAATTGCTTCTCTAAAGGATATTTATCGACAATCTCTTGAATCTCAAATGAAATCTCGAGAAAAGATTGAAGCATTGTCGATAAGTAACCACGATCTCAAAGCTGAGTTATCTGTGAAAATGACAATTAATGACCAAAAGTTTCAAGAAATTCTGAAACATCGTTCAAAGATAACCGAGCTTGAGAATGAGGTTCTTGAGTTGAAGAACAAACTGGGAAAGTTTAGAAATTCTTCTTTTCTGTTAAATGAAATTATTGAAATATCTGGTAAACAAAAGGATTCTAAGAAAGGTATTGGTTTTGTTGAAATTCCACCTCCATTTCACAATGATTACAAAATTAATCCTTTTGCTAGAAAAGAAGAGGATTTGATTGAGAAAGAAACTGGGATTTCTGAAAAACCTAAACCAGTTAAACCAGAAAAACCAGTTAACACAGAAAAATCAGTTAAAACAGAAACTGTTAAGACCCAAGTTGCTCCTCAAAAACCTCATGTTCAAAGTAAAAAGGTCTTTGTTGAGAATGATGACAAAGTGATTATCGAGGACGTGTTTGAACCTGAAATTATACACAAGAATAAGAACATCCCAAGTTCAAATTATATTCTTTGTGAACCTCAAGAATTTGAGAAAGCTGTGTATGGTTCATTCAAGTCTCACATGAAAAATGAAAAACCGGTAAAAACTAAACCAGTAAAGGCAAAGAAGTCAGATAAACCAAAGATTTCTGATGAGGACTTAATGCGATTTGTTAATCCTCCTAGTTCTAAGCCTTCACCAGTTAGAGTTTTTAAATTAAAAGGGATGGACACGATGTTCACAGAAAAAGATATTCCAATAAGCATCATTAAACCTGAACTTATTGAGAGTTTCTTTATCAATGAAACATCACAGATTCAAGATCTTGAACGTCGATATGCTCAAGCGAAAACATCAGTTCCATCTGACCCATTGACTAAGGCAAAGCAAGTTTTAAAACAAGCTAAGAAAATCAACTTTGTGAAGTCAACTGGGACAGATACATTGAAAAGTTTTTCAAATTGTTCTAATTTGGATTTTTACTTGAAAAAGAAATCTGAATTATCTGATGATTTTGCTAAGAGCATGACCAAGAATGTGAGCCATCATCAATCTTCTGTGTCATTCATTCCAAATACCTCACAACAACATCGTGTAGACATGCGAAGATGTTTTCTTTGCTGTCAACTTGGTCATGTTGTGAGGGATTGTAATCAGAAGAGCTATCAGAATCTTCATCCTTTTATCAAGGACCACTCTAAGCCGGTTCCTTTGGTTAAAGAGATTCTGAAACGACCTGTATCGTATGCTGATGATACTCATATTATGTTCTCTAATGTGAATCCACGGAAGATTATTCATGTTAATGAGACACATGGTCAGGTTAAACCAAAGTTTGTCCCGCATGAGCCAATTTGTAGGAACACGAATTCAAACATTGTTCAAGCAGCTTACTTAAGACGAAAGTCTAGGAAGCCAGTAACTTATTCACAAGTGGCTGAACAACATTTGAACTCTTTTAAAGTTAATGATCAAAGAGAAAACCAAAAGGTGCCCACGACTGAGGCCTGGGCTGCCTTTTTGAACTAATCATCTTTATTTTGTGTGTAGGGTACATCCAGGACTGTGTCTGGTGAAAACTGGATAATGTATAGTGGATGTTCTTGTCATATCACTGGGAATCTCGACATATTAACCAACATGAGGAATATTCAAGGGGGTTATGTGGCATTTGCTGGGAATTCTGGGGGCATGATCACACAAGAGGGTGAAGTTTCAAATGGTCACATCACGTTTGAGAAAGTAAATTATTATGATAAAGTGGATCATAACTTATTAAGTGTATCGCAGATTTGTGATAAAAAGTACACAACGATATTCACTGACAAGGAATGTCTTATCTTGAAACCGGGTTATGTTATTCCCGAGGACATGGTTGTCATGCGATCACCACGATCGAATGATATTTATGTCTTGAACATGAGCTCTAAGATATCCACATCGATCGAAACATGTTTTGTCTCGAAGGCAACCGAGAAAGACTCGATTCTATGGCATCGTAGAATGGGTCACATACATGTGAGAAAGATGAATTATTTGATGGCCAATGATTTAGTGGAAGGTGTCTCATTGAAGAATTTTAAATTATCCGATCACTGCGTTGCATGTAAAAAGGGCAAGCAGAAGAAGAAAACACATCCTTCTATATTATTGAATTCCATTAATACTCCTCTTGAACGAATTCATATGGATTTGTTTGGTCCTGTGAATTGTGCGAGTATTTCTGGAGATTGGTATTGTCTTGTGGTGACTGATGATTATTCGAGATACTCATGGGTGTTATTTATGAGTTCGAAAGATCAAACACCGGTTTTGATACAAAACCTTATCACCAAGATCGAATCACTGTACAAACAAAAGGTGAGGAGAATCCGAAGTGATAATGGTACAGAATTCAAAAACACTGTATTGGATTTCTTTTGTACTCACAAAGGAATTCATCTAGAATACAATGCACCTTTTGTGCCTCAAAAAAATGGTGTTGCTGAACGAAAGAATCGAACCTTGATTGAAGCTGCACGTATAATGCTCGCTGATTCTAAGCTTCCCGTCCAATTCTGGAACGAAGCGGTGAATACAGCTTGCTATACTCTTAATCGGGTTCTGACAGTTAAAAGACTCAAAAAGACAAGCTATGAGTTATTGAATAATCAAAAACCTAATTAAAAGTATCTGGAACCTTTTGGATGTCCTTGTACTATGTTGAAGAAGGATGCAGGTAAATTTGAAGAAAAAGCTATCGAAGGGTATTTCTTGGGATATGCATCTCCAAAGAAAAGGGTATTTAATTTTACATCTGGTTGTGTTGAAGAGTGGTACCACGTGGACTGTCAAAAGTACACAACTCCTCCTCAAGGGAAAGGTCCCGTTTGGATGTTTGACTACGATAGTTTATTTAATTCATTTACTCCATCAACTGAACACATTGACGAAGACCTGGTTCGAGCATACTTTGAAGATCATTTGGCAATTCCATGCTTTTCAAGTTCTATTGATGTTGCAGCTCAACCTGATGCTCCAACTGAGGAACCTCAAGTTGCCTCTCCAGTGGCTATCGATAATGTTTCCATTTCTTCCGATGATGATCAAGTTGACGATCAAGTTATTAACCTTGACAGTGATAATGTTTCATCAACTGAACTTGGTGAACATTACACTAACTTATTTGAAAATGTTGTTGTTCTTGAGAATCCCACTCTTCGGATTCATGGATATCATCCACAGCAGAACATCATTGGAGAACTTGATGCGGGCGTTCGTACACGTCATCAAGTTGCTTCGTCAAGTGATAATAACATATTGTGTGCTTACACTGATTTACATTCATCAGGAATTGTAAATCTTGCTAAATTCACTTGCTTTCTATCCCAAGTTGAGCCAACGACGGCTCGAAAGGCACTTGAAGATCCTTCTTGGGTAGAAGCTATGCAAGAAGAATTACAGCAATTTGCACGATTGGGTGTTTGGGATTTAATAGACAAGCCTGCTAGAGTCAAGAAAGCGATTCCGACTAAGTGGGTATTTAAGTGTAAGAAAGACGATCGGGGTGTGATTGTCAGAAACAAGGCACGTCTAGTGGTGCAAGGTTTTCATCAGCAAGAGGGTATTAATTACACAGAGGTATATGCTCCAGTTGCAAGATTAGAGTCGATTCGAATCTTCCTGGCATATGCAGCTTATAAGAATATCAAGGACTACCAAATGGATTTTAAGAGTGCTTTTCTCAATGGTGAACTACACGAAGAGGTGTTTGTCCAACAACCACCTGGCTTTGAAGATCCTGAGTATCCGGACCGTGTTTACCGATTAAACAAGGCCCTGTATGGTCTACATCAAGCCCCGAGAGCTTGGTATGGCACGCTCGCCGACCATCTGACTGATACTGGCTTCAAAAGAGGGACTGTCGACTGCACTCTATTTCATAAAACTCTTGGTGATGATCTTCTCCTAGTCCAGATTTATGTTGATGATATTATTTTTGGGTCTACAAACGACACATTGTGTAAGGAGTTCGAGAAATCCATGCAAACAAAGTTCGAGATGAGTTCGATGGGAGAGATGAATTTCTTTTTAGGGCTGCAGGTTCACCAGTCTGCTAACGGAATCTTCATTCATCAGACTAAGTATGTGAACGACGTCTTGAGCCGATTCAAAATTTTTGCCGGAAAAAATCCCTTCTACTCCTCTCCCTGTGGGTCACAATTTATCACCGGATGAATTGGAGGATACCGTTGATCCAACCCTCTATCGTGTCATGATCGGATCTTTAATGTATCTAACGGCTTCTCGCCCTGATATTATGTTTGCTGTTTGTCTTTGTGCTAGGTATCAAGCAAGTCCACGAGTGACTCACCTAGATGCAGTCAAGAGAATTCTTCGGTATTTGAGGGGAAATCCAGACATCGGGTTGTGGTACCCCAAGGATGATACTTTTGATCTTACTGCTTATTCAGACTCGGACTATGGAGGTTGCAAGATCAACTTCAAATCAACGACTGCAGGATGTCAATTTTTAGGAAACCGGCTTGCTTTCTAGCAGTGTAAGAAGCAGACAACGGTCTCCACTTCTACCGCCGAAGCTGAGTATGTTGCAGCCTCGAGTTGCCGTTCCCAGGTTTTGTGGATACAACAACATCTCCGCGACTACGGTTTGAAGTTTCTTACTACTCCTATTCTGATTGGTAATTCTGCTGCAATTTCTATCACAAAGAATCCCGTACAACATTCGAAAACAAAACATATCGAAATTCGATATCACTTTATACGGGATTGTTTTGAGAAGAAGTTGATTGACCTTGAGAAAGTACATACTGACTTTCAGAAAGCCGATCTGTTTACCAAAGCTTTTGACAAAACGCGTTTTAAATTTTTGCTAGGTTTAAACGGATTGAAGACCATCGCTGATGTCCTTAAACAAGGATGACTATCTTTATTTTCTGTTAATTTCTCTTTTACAATTTATTTTGGTTTTAGGGGGAGAAAATCTAGAAAATACAAAAATATTGTGTTTTTTCGTTTGTATAGATAAAACCCAAAAACTTTAAAAAATCTTAATCCAAAAACATTAGAAAATTCAGAAAAATCAAAAATACTGTTATTTCTTTTCTTTAATATTTTCCTTTAAAATATTTCTTGAAAAACCAAAAACATTTTAAAATTTGAAAATCCAAAAAGAATGTACTTTTCATTTTGTAAAGAAAAATCCGAAAATCCAAAAAGAATGTGAAGTTTATTTTGTTTATAAGAATATTGAAAAAGACAAAAATATTGTGTTTTTTAAAGTTTGTATAAAGAAAATCCAAAAAGATTTTTGCATGCGTTTGCTGAAAATTATGTTAATTATCTACATTTGACGGACATGTACGTGTATATGTTTGGTCCTGACATTTACTTGTAAATGTTCAGGTTAGCCATTTACCTGATAATGGAAAATAGTTGGGGCGTTCGTTATGCGTTTTTAGATTATTTTCTCGCTGAAAATTATGTCGGTTATTTAAGTTTGTGAAGCATGCTTGCATGTCTTGGTCCTACTATACACTTGTTGGATTGATAGAACAGCCATTTATTTATAGACTTAAGTTAACTGGGGCGATTAAATTTATCTTTATTTTGTTTTATGCTCCTCAAAATTTTGAGTTTTTGAAGCAAAAAGAGAAAATGATAGTACATTGATTATCTTGACTCCAAGTCCAACAAGAAGTAAGCTTAAAAGACTGTGTGCTTAATTGCATTGGTGCATTGGTAGGTCTTAAAACAACCAAGTAGAGTAAAGTATGTGATATAAACATAAAGAAATGCCAAATTAAAAGGGGTGTTAGTCTCTAGCAAAAATCTCGGTAAGGATGGCAGAAATGTAATAACCAGTCATACTCAAGCCTTATAGTTGTTGATCTCCAAAAATATAATAAATCAAATAACAAGCGTTAGGATTCTGGACACTGTGAGTCTTTATGCGGCTTAATCATCTGGGTATTCATAAGCATGAATATTTCACTCGCTTTCTAGAGCAAACCCAAAGTCATTAAACTTGATCACTGTTGTACTTCGTATAAATCCGAATTACTGACTTGATCATAATCCGCTGTTAGTCATACATGGTTCCTCCCTTGCGTGCGTCTTAATACCATTAAGAAACGGACCCCAGGGGATACA
Source organism: Bidens hawaiensis (assembly GCF_021521415.1). Classification (NCBI taxonomy): domain Eukaryota; kingdom Viridiplantae; phylum Streptophyta; class Magnoliopsida; order Asterales; family Asteraceae; genus Bidens; species Bidens hawaiensis. The sequence goes on along the minus strand of NW_027494537.1, from coordinate 70,286 downwards.
ATGTATGTAAGCCGACAGATGGACTCGTGCATATTCATTCACAGTAAAAGAAACTTGATGCATTGCTCAAAATTTTTCAATTGGTATCAAAAATTTTGATCAACTCTATAATGGTTTAAGTCAAGTTGGGGTGATCTGGCAAAAATCAAATTAAGCTTAAACCGAGATTAGAGGCTGATATTTTCTGATATTCTGTGCTATAATTGAACCAATTAATCATATCACAAAAACACTTGAAAATTTGTTATTAGATTTAAGTGGACAACAATACTAATGACCGACTTAACATTAGTCATAATATCGCTGAAATATAAAACTGTGATGGAAGGGCAATTTGGTCAATATGATTCTCTGCTCAAACTCAACAAAAACACAAAAATATGTATTACTTTTATTAAAATCATAGAAAAACAAAAAAAAAAAAATTGTTCAATTTTTAAATGTTCGGATATTTCTTTGTACATACATTCTTTACATTTTTTTACAAAATACCAAAAAGATTTTAATTTTTTTTCTTCTTATATATATTATTTAAATATTTTTTTAAGTTATGTTACGTAAAAATGAAACGTTTTTAAGTTATTTAGTTATCGGGATAAACGGTTCTCAGTAATTCTTTTAAGTTAAATTAGTAATTTGTTTAATTAATTTTTTTTATCTAATTCATTTCCTTATTTAATTTAAATTTAAATAAAATGTTTAATTCGTTAACATTCTACTTCGTTAATTATGGATAACGAACTAGGTGATTCTTTAGCGAACTGGTTTCTAGTTCGCTCACCTAATTCGCATTCGCACTCTGTAACGAATCATCCCTTCTTCGTTATACATAATTTAAATAATCAAGACACAAGTCATGTCTTATTCGCTACTCTAAGGTAACGAACTGGAATAGCGAATTAGCTAGTTCGTTATTTAAAATTCAAACGAATTGCGTAATTCGTCCACTATATACCTCGGGTAGCGTGTTAAGCTATATAGGACAAGAAACACGAACAGTCCTTCACTGTTCGTCTTCTTCCTTCACCCTAAAGTCACCCTATTCAAAACTTTCTCTGAAATCTCGACTTTCATATTTTGACATTTTAAGGATATCTTTGTGTTTCTCAGGTATAGATGGTCACGGCGATATGTTTTTCGTAAAAAATGAGTGTGATTTGATAGATGAATTATGTACTTTTGTGGTCTAAGGGTTTTCCGAGTCTTTAAACCCTGATTTGTTATAAACCATTGTGATTATATAGCTTATTAATGCTTCAATGTAATCGGAATGTGATTCCGATACCCTTGGTGGACTTTAATCGACGTTTGATTATAGTTTGCCGGGTTGATTTTGTTTTCATAGTTTCTGTGTTTTAGTTTGCTCCGGTTACACTCAGTATCTCTGGGTTTTGAGTCTCAATCTCATCACCATGAGCTTCATTGTGTGTTTCCGAGTTCAACATGTTCATTGTCTTGATGATTCAATGATAGTTATGGTCTAATTGCTTATGGATTCATATTGTTGACTATCTGTGTTCATCTTAATTTTGACCTTGACTATGAGGAGTCAAAGATTAAGTCTAACTAATGGACCATTCGTTCTCCTTAGCGAATTGAAACTGTTTTGTGTCCAATTCGTTAAGGACATATACGAACTAGCTTAGCGAAGAATGGAGTTCACGAATCCGATGTTGATTCGTTAAAAGTATAACGAACCAAATCTTTAATTCGTTATCTTGCACATAATTCGCTAAGGCTACTTCGTTGGCTTATTTACCTGATAGCGAATCGCACAATTCGTTATTTAATAGTAACGAATCAGGGGGGTAGTTAACGAATGACATTCTTTTTATTACGTAATTAACTTTAAAATTCATTTTTTAATTATATAAAGTATTTCAATCGTCTAAACGCGCAAATAACTTCAATATATATATTGATTAACAATGGATACACCACTTATAAATACGTTAACATATTATAATATTGAATACAATTCTACGTCTTCTCATATTCGTTTTTACTTATATAGTAAACATGTATGATCAAGTAAATCAAGATCCACCAATGGACGATCAAGGGCAACACGAATAACCACCACCAGAACAACCTCCACAAGATCAACCACCTCAAGAACAACCACCACAGGAGCAACCTCCTCAGGAACAGCATGCTGATGTTATGTTATTACCATCTGACAAAAAGCACAACATATGTGCTTATGTTGCCTCAGACGTTGCTGACATAGTTACATTTGGAGATATGTTGGCCTTTCTAAGACGATCAGTGATACATTACGCCATCACTGCTCGACCTATGGTGTATCTAAGTATTGTCAGGCAGTTTTGGGATACTGCTGCGTATGTGGAGGAAGAGAATCATATTCGAGCCATGATCAATGACACTCCAATTACAATTGATGTTGAAGTAATTCGTCGTGTGCTTCGATTTACTGATACTAATGATAACCCGAGTGAATTCGATAGGCAATTAGTCAGGGGTTTGTTTACCCGTGTACGTTATGGTGGAGACGTTAATAAATCTATGCTGAACAAGAATGGATTATGCCCACCATACAAATATCTTCTTCATGTTCTTCTTCACTGTATGAGTGGTCGTCGTGGTGGCTTTGATGAATGTCGACTCAGTTTGCAATCAGCCTTTGGGGCTTTAATCCTCAACAAGCCATTCAACTACTCTGAACTTGTATTCGATCATTTGGCAGAACAAGTTCAGCAGATGGACCAGAAGAAGAAATTTTTAATGTATCATCGGTTTTTGCAGCTGATCATTCAAGACTTGATACCTAATTTATCTATTGATCAAACCTTGGTGAATGATAAGCTTTATCTGGAACACATGACGGCCGACACAGTACATAGAATGGCTATCTATCGAAAGGCAAGGCTAGCGGATAAATGAATGATTGGTCATATCGTTGATCCTAATTATGTATGTCCTTCCGAGGATCGTTGGATTCATGATGATTCAGATTCCGAGCGTGAGAAAGGTGAAGGTGGGAATGATGATGATAATGGAAATGATGGTGGTGATGGGAATGATGGTGAAGGGGGTAATGCAGGTGGAAATGGTAGTACTGGTGATGCCGCTCTTAAAGAACAACAAGATGCAGTTGATGCTGCATTAGCTGCCACCATTGTTGCTCAATTGGAAAGAAAAAGAAAAGGGAAGGCAGTGGCAACTGTTGAGCCATAAAAGAAGAGAAGTGTGTCTGCTTGGGTTGGTGTAATTATTGGTGTGCCTACACCTCGTCAAACAACGACTCAAAGCCCAGTAGTGCCAATTACAACTAGCACTCCGACAATGACCTTAACGACGACGATGGTATCACATGAGCAGTTGGGCATGATACCTCAGTCAGGATTAACTGAAATACCATTGCCAACTGATACTGTGGCTACAACTCCTCCAACCATACCTATGAGGCCTCCTCCTCCTAGTGATCTCTCATTTACGAGAATTACAAGGCCTCAAGGTCCAATCCAACCAATTCATCCATCCTTGTATGATATGCCACCACATCGTCAGACAGAAATGCTTTTAAATCTTCTCAATTTGTATGTGAACCAGATGAATGCTGATCGGTTAAATCAAGAACGGCTCATGGAGAATCAGAAGAAACTAGTCAGCTATGTTTCTTTCTATCAAAAGGAAACAAAGGCCCTACTTAAGATTGTTGAGTCTCAGGGGTTGAAGATTAAAGAGCAAGAGGATCTGATTCTTCAATTGACTTGCAAAGATGATGCCTTGAAAAAGATCAAGAATAATGAGGAAGATTCTGATGATGATGAGACTGGTGCTGGTGGTGAGACTAAAGAAGCCCAAGACCCTGCGTCTGGTGCGGGTACGAGTTCTGTTGATGATTCAGAGAAACAGATTATTGTGTATCGTGATTATTCGGCTGCTAAACCAATAGAGATGATTGAAGCCGACACGGTAATATTTATGGATGGATCGGGGGTGATTAGAAGCATTGTGAACAAGGATGAGATAGAGTAGGGTGAGTTTGTCGACAGGTCTCTGACACGAGAGCAGATTTCCATACTACTTGGGTTGAATGACGAACAGTTGACCGTGTTAGAAACAGAACCTGATGTCGAAGTTGTGAATGAGGAAGGTATTGAGGATGATCTGTCTAGTCAAATGAACACAGATTTTATTTACGAAGATGAGGATGTTTAGATGGAAGACGTCATGGCTGAGGAGTATCCTGACTTGTATCAACACACGAATGTTGATCAAGGTGCTCCGGTATTTAATGAACAGGTTTTTAAAGCAGCTGAGGATGATTTGGAGAAGATGTCTAAGGGAAAGAAAGTTGTGGATACTCGTTTTGACTCAATTATGAACCCAACTGATGCTGATATTGCCAAATGGTTCAGTCATAAAGCTGCGGGTAAGATTATCAAGCCGTATCGATTTGTTAATCAAGAACGGAAAGACACAGCAGCTGCATGGGTCAAAGAGAATCAAGTAACTACCTTCAAGACTGTATCCAAGGTTCATGGTGACATCGTCTCATGGCTATACGACTCCGAGCTTAAGGTATGTATAGTTAAGTGGGATAAGGGAGTTCAGTACTACGAGAGGATAATGGATGTTCTTACACTAACGCGTTGGGATGTTCGTACCCTCGCGAGGCGTCCATTTATCAATCGTGGTGGCATCCGGACAGCTGAGTGGTTTCATCAACACTTGCTGTTCGAGGTTAATCATGGGTTCAAGTTCTTCAAGCCCCAGGTCCCGAGACGTAAACGCATTGATGAGATTGATCCAAAGACTGGGTGGAAGAAACTTGTGCTTAAAGTTAAACCGCCGAAGACGATGAAGAGAGTGCAGGTGAAGACGATGCCCCAACAAATGCATCTCTCTTTCAACCGATGGTACTATGACAATCGTACGGGCGAGGCTGTCATTATTCTTGGTCGAGGACTAGAGACTGAACCGATCAAGATAATCGACCCAATGTGGTTGGTTAATTTATCTGAAACAGACAATGACGTGCTATACAGGAAGCAGATTTTGATTGAGCGCCGTGAAGATTACGACCTGGATATGCAATTCCAACGCGTTGTGCGTGTCTGTCACCAAAATGGAATTCATAGTTGCAGAGACTGGCGGTCCAAGCGCTTCAAGTAACTTAAAGACAAAGAGCTCAAGACGAGGGGGTGTCTGTTAGTGCATGGTTTTGCGTCTTGAGTCTTTGTAATTATTGTTAACGTTTTTGTTTAATATTTAATGTAATAAGTTGTTTAAGTATTATCTAGTTCGTTATGTATATAGTCTAGTTCGCTAGGGGATGTTAGCGAACTAAGACTTAACCTTATTCCCTCCTGATTCGTTAGGGGACGTTAACGAATCAGGGGGTGTTTCGTTCTATTTAATTTTTGTAACGAAGTAGGTTCTGGTTCTCTAGGGGATGTTAGAGAACCAGACCTGTCTTCTATTTATAGTGAACCTTGTTCACTTATAAAAAGAGTTTTTGAGAGTTAATTATAGAATTGCTGTCCAAGTACTCTCTCGATCTTCAATCTTAATATTATACCAACTACTATTGTAAACATACTGAGTATATACATACATACACATATAACATTGAATCAAAGTTAATTATAAGCTAGATCTATTGATTAAGGTATTAATCGTATTAACTCAGATCCGAGATCTGTGATAGTTATAGATTGATTCCCGAGTTCTAACAATCCTAGACTCATCCACATGAACTTCATCGAGAGGTATATGGAGATTACCCTCGGCCAAACACTTTTTGAGATTCGAAACATGAAATGTCGGATGAACACCGGCAAGTTCTTGCGGTAGTTTGAGTCGATACGCTACTTTCCCAACATGCTCAAGAATTTTAAAAGGACCAACGAAACAAGGAGCTAGTTTACCCTTCTTTCCAAAACAGACTACCCCCTTCCAAGGAGATACTTTTAGAAGGACAAGATCGTCAACATTAAATTCGATCGGTTTTCGCCGTTTGTCGGCGTAACTCTTTTAACGATTTCTAGCGGCTAGGAGATTCTTACGGATTTGATTAATGACATCGGTGGCTTCTTGGACCATCTCGGGTCCCGTGATTTGAGCTTCACCGATTTCGTTCCAAAAAATCGGGGAACGACATTTACGACCGTATAGAGCTTGAAAAGGAGCCACATCAATGCTAGAGTGGTAGCTATTATTGTAGGATAACTCGATGAACGGAAGAAGAGAATCCCAATTCCCACTGAAATCAAGAACACACGCTCGTAGCATATCCTCGAGTGTTTGGATTGTACGTTCGGATTAACCGTCCATTTGAGGATGATAAGCGGTGCTAAGATCGAGACGTGTTCCCAAAGCTTCTTGGAGAGATCGCCAAAAATGAGAGGTAAAACGGGCATCGCGATCGGAGATGATAGGCAATGGCAAACCGTGTCGGCACACGATTTCCCGAACATAGATTTGAGCAAGCTGCTCGACAGAATACTTCTCGCGAATCGGAATGAAATGAGCAGATTTGGTCAAACGATCGAAGATCACCCAAATGCTATCGTTGCCTTTTTAGTTTTTGGGTCATTTGGTAATAAAGTCCATAGCAATGTCTTCCCATTTCCAAACGGGAATCAGTGGTTGCTAGAGTAGACCAAAAGGTCTTTGATGTTCGGCTTTGACTTTTGAATAAGTAAGACATTTAGATACAAACAACGCTACGTCCTTTTTCATACCCGGCCACCAAAAGGTAGCACGAAGATCGAAATACATCTTATCCGCACCGGGATGAACGGAATACCGCGAATTGTGAGCTTCATCGAGTATACAAGTACGAAGGTCATCGCGATCGGGAATCCACAAACGATTGAGAAAGTACAAAAGACCATAGGGTTTGGTTTCGAGTTGAAGTTCGGCTCCACATGACATTTCGTCGTACATGTTACCTTCTTCAACGGAGGTACGTTGAGCTTGAAAGATACGAATTTGAAGATCGGTTTGAAAAATGACACTTAGAAGCAAAACGGATTTAACATTAACCTTTCGACTTAGGGCGTCGGCGACAACATTCGCTTTACCGGGGTAGTAGCGAATCTCTCAGTCGTAATCACTAAGTAATTCGGCCCATCGTTGTTGTCTCATGTTGAGATCTTTTTAGTCAAAAATGTGTTGAAGGCTTTTATGATCGGTAAATACCACACATTTTGTTCCATAAAGGTAATGTCTCCAGATTTTGAGAGCAAAAACGATGGCACCAAGTTCAAGATCGTGAGTCATATAGTTCTTCTCGTTGACCTTAAGTTTCCTTGATGCGTAAGCTATGACTTAACCTCGTTGCATGAGAACACAACGAAGTCCTTGATGAGAGGCATCGCAAAATACAACGAAATCGCCGTTTCCATCGGGAAGGGTTAGGATAGGAGCATTGCAAAGCATGTCCTTGAGAGTTTGGAAAGCTTCCTCTTGCTTCGAACCCCATTCGAATGGTTTCCCTTTATAAGTGAGGGAGGTAAGAGGCAAGGAAATCTTAGAAAAGTTTCGAATGAAACGCCGATAATATCTGGCTAAACCAAGGAAGGATCAAATTTCCGTGGGAGTCGTTGGAGTTTTCCAATCCTTAACGACCTCAATTTTAGCGGGATCAACATGAATACCTTTGTTGTTTACGATATGTCCCAAGAATTGAACTTCCTTGAGCCAAAATTCACATTTGGAGAATTTGGCATAGAGTTGTTCGTTTCTAAGAAGCTCGAGAATGGAACGCAAATGATGTTCATGTTCGGCTTTGGATTTAGAAAAGATAAGGATGTCATCAATAAAGACAATAACGAATTTATCAAGGAATGGTTTGCAAACACGGTTCATGAGGTCCATAAATACCGCGGGTGCATTTGCTAACCCGAAGGGCATAACCAAAAATTCGAAATGTCCATATCGAGTACAAAAAGCGGTTTTTGGAATATCTTCTTCGCGAACACGCAATTGATGATAACCCGATCGAAGATCAATTTTGGAGAAACAAGTTGCGCCTTGAAGTTGGTCAAATAAGTCGTCAATACGTGGCAATGGGTAACTATTTTTAATAGTAAGCTTGTTAAGTTCACGATAATCAATGCACATACGAAACGAACCATCCTTCTTTTTCACGAAGAGAACGGGAGCGCCCCAAGGAGAAGAGCTTGGACGAATGAAGCCTTTATCTGAAAGTTCTTCGAGTTGGTTTGATAGTTCTTGCATTTCCGACGGGGCTAGACGATAAGGAGCCTTGACCACGGGCATCGCGCCGGGCACAAGATCGATTTGGAATTCAATCGGACGAACAGGAGGAAGACCGGTAACATCATCGGGAAAGACATCAAGAAAATAACGAACAATAGGAATATCTTGGATCTTCCTTTCCTTTTTGTCTTTTGTCACCGAGAGAGCTAAAAACGGAACGTACTTTTGGCGTAAGTACTTTTGCGATTGAGCACACGACATAAGATTTAGCCTTCGAGACGTTGTGTTTCCAAAGACCTTAAGAACCTTTCCGTTGACAAGCGGAATGCGAATGAATTTATCGAAACAAAAGACTTCGGCACGGTGCAAAGATAACCAATCCATGCCTACTATGACATCGAAACTACCCATTTGCATCGGGATGAGATCGATGGAGAATTTATGCTTAGAAAGAATAAGAGAACAATCGCGGACGAAGGAATCGATGGTAATAGAATTGCCATTGGCGACTTCAACAGAGAACGGCCGGGAAAGCTTAGTTCGAGGCATCGCAAGTTTCGACTCAAATTTTAAAGAAATAAAACTTCTATCGGCATCGGTATCAAATAAAATAGAAGCCAAATGATAGTTCACCAAAAACATCCCGTTCACAACATCGTTTGCCACTTGAGCTTGATTTTCATTCATCATAAACGCTCGCCCTTGATTACCATGGTTGACTTGAGGTGCTTGTTGTGGAGGTGGAGGTGGTGCTTGGATTGCTTGGATGGGTTGGATGAGTGGTGCATTGAGTTGGGGAATTTGGGGTGTGTAGGTTTGAACTTGGAAAGCTTGTGTTTGGAAGTATGGTATGGATACGGTTTGAGCTTGGTTGGCAAAAGCTAAACGTGGGCAATTTTGGCGGAAATGGTTGGGATCACCACAATTAAAGAAAGCTCGGGGTTGTTGGGGTTGGTTTGGTGGGTATGGTGCATATCGGTTTTGGGAATTTTGGGGAAAAGTTCTTGGTTGGTTTGGTTGGTTAGGTTGGTTGGGGTTGGTTCGTAGCAGGGGTCGGCATGTGTTGGGGAAGTGACCAAATCGGTTACAAATTGTACAATGGCGACATGGTGTGTTTGTTGGGTAGTGAAGTTGGAAAGTGTTACATAGTGGGGAGTTACCAACATAAGGTTTTTGGTTTTGGGGAAGAGTTTGGGCTTGTTGTTGTGGTTGAGGTTAGGTGACGGCATTGTTTCGGTAATTATTCTTGGGTCTCTTCTTGTTGTTGTGTCGGGAAGAGTTGGAGTAGATTATAGCTTGTGGTGCGGGTTCAACCTTGTCTTGGGGAGCGGGCTCGGATTTGGATTTCTCGGTCGTTTTCTTAACGGTGAGGGTACCCGCTTTCACGTGATTTTCCGACAGCGCATCGGCCAAAGTGATGGCATCCTCAAGGTTCACGGGTTTTGCTACTCATGACAGAGTCCCGGATTTGCATTGGTAAACCCCCAATGTAATTATCAGTTTCACGTTCGGTAGGGGTAACCAAATGAGGAACAAGAATGCTCAACTCATGGAAGCGGAGTGAGTAAGCGGCGTTATCACCACTTTCTTGCTTGAGGTTCCAAAATTCCTCCTCGAGCTTTTGAAGTTCGTGCTTAGGGAAAAACTTCTTCATCATGAGTGCTTTGAGATCGGACCATGGAAGAGCCATAGCCGTTTCCGAACCTTGGAGGTGCATAACACTACTCCACCATGTTAGAGCGGTTTCTCTAAACATGCTTGACGCGAAATTTGTCTTTTTTTCGTCAGGGCATTCGCTGTGTCGGAACACACTCTCGGTCGACTCGAACCATTGCAACAAGGTAGTCGCACAATTGGTTCCATGGAATTTGGACGGGTTGGCACTAGTAAATTGCTTGAGTAGGTAACATGCGGGTTTGGGTTCAACGGGTGTAACAATGGGTGCGGGTAATGTGGCTTGAATTTGGGTTACAAGTTTGGGAATCACAGCTGCCATTTGTTTGGCGACGAGAGAGGCCATGCGTCGGGTGGAGTTCTTGCGCGGTTGGCGTCTTAGCGGAGGCATGCTAAAAATTTATAAAGAAAATGGGATAAGTTTTGGGTAAAAGAAATGAATATGAAGGCATAATAAAATAAAATAGGATGAAGTTTGATTTACTGAGTGAATCCTAGAGTTAGTAAGGAGAAGATGTTAGTGTTAGATAAAATATATAAAACTTTGTTTATAAATAACAAAACCGAAAACAAACGTAAAAGGTTTTGAGATGTTAAAGTTCGAAAATTTGAGATTTTGAGATTTATAGAGTCGGAAAAATCGTGCATGATCCACCATGACTTGACATTCCAACACTAATTTTTTTTTTTGATAAAACAACATATTGGAGTCTAAACATGTGTACGTACCACCGAAACTTTTTCATGTTTTCGACTCAAATAACGATAACAACACAATAAATCGAGATACAACGTCATGTCAAAACACAAGTCCACGAAATCACCGTAGTTCTATTGTTTTAACACTGAAAATTAGGATGGCGACCGGAACGCTCGCATTCGACTACTTAAAGTATTGACATTTATAACACGATTTATGGCCTAGAAAACGAGCACTATAACTCAACCATCCCAGGTAAGTAAATCACCTTCGATTCTTGGAATCTTTTTGTCAAATGGTCATTTTATAATGTCTTGTTTCATATGATGGCTACAAACCCGAAATAAACGCAACCTTTAAGGGATTTGAAACAACGGGATCCAAGTTAATCTTGTAATCCATAAACACAATGAAAATCTACTTTTTGCGTTCTAAGGTAAGGATACCTTGGAAACACTATGAAAGTGTGTGTATGTGAACATTTAGGATATTGGTGAATTTTAAACAAGTTTAAAAATAAATAACATGCGATATGAACAATCAATTATAGAGTAAACACGTATAAGCACACGTATAGGACCCTAAGCATAACAATTCTAGGATGTTACGTCTAACCACTTATCCTAATTGCCATGGCTCTGATACCAATCTGTCACACCCTAACCAAAGGCGGCGGAACATGCCGGGGTGCAACAATTGCCCATAAGCGCATGACACTATTTAAAGCGACAATATTTAACAAACTCATTTCATTTCACAACATCGAAAATGTCACATAACCAAATATTCATAAGTCAAATACAACAAAATATAACAAAATTTAGCAAATCAAATATTGTTCATTTTTGCTAATAACTTAGAGGTCTTGACGTTCGTTTTCACCACAAGCATCGAATAAACCAAGATGTAAACCTGTAACATTTCATAAAATAAAGTTTGTCAACACAAAGGTTGGTGAGCAATTCATAAGTTTGAACATATAGATATATAGTAAGAAAGCCACAAAACTAGTATACAAAACCATAAATAATAGCTATAAACTTGGATAAAATAGTTACCGCTAACAAGTTAGCGACACCCAACTATAAGGGGTTGCCAAATAGTTTAGGATTTTATAGTTATCGTTAATTACATTACGTTAACGACACCTTGCTATGAGGGGTTGCCAAATGGTCTAGGATTTATAGTTCCACCATCCAAAAGCGATAAACACATAGACAAATAAGCATAGAACACCAAATCGAGCAATTATTCAAGTAAAGTATACAACAACATTTGTGGTTTAAGACCCAAGTATGAAACATTTAGTTTAGATAAGATGAAATGTCACCCCCAAAACAAAAGATAGAAAACGGGGTATGAAGTTACTCACGTTCAAGTAATAAACTTGAAAGATTTGATTATTTGGAGATTTGCCGGAACGACGAGGTTAACATATGAAGCCTAAATAAAAGAAAGTCTTGGAATTAGAAAGGTTGTTTTGAAGATCTTTTAATCAAATAATTGTTGTAAAAAGTAAATAATTAAAGTTCAAGGTTTAAAATGTAACTATTTAAGAATTTATAATAATACCCCTTTTAAAAATATAAATTTGCTCAAAACCGGGTTAAAGTATCTAACCTTAATATTTACTTAACCAATTTTAAGTAATAAGGTGGGGAAAATGCTAAAATGCAAGTTCCGTTGGGCTAAAGATACTAAAACGGGTCTTTAACGAGTGTTCGGGTTGTTGGTTCGGGTCTTGACGAATGGTCAAACCCAAAGTCAACTTTCCAAAATATTAATTGTTGTGAGATAACTCACAAAAACTTTATAAGGCTTAACCAAGTATGTAGATCTATTGTTTAGAACTAACAACGTACGTTAAGCGAGTGTTCGGTTTTGTCGGTCCAAACTTTGTTATGAGATCAATTTGGATCCAACATTTCCAAGTACTTCAGAAAATAATAAAAATCAGTTTGTAAACTATTTTTAAAGAAATATACAAGTCTTGATAGCTAAAAACACACTTGTGTGTCTCAAGCGAGTAAAAATCGGATCGGTTCGGCTTCCATCTCACAACAAGTTCATAGATGGATTCCACATACCCATATATCATAGATCTTGTATAATAATGTACGAATGAAAATATTTAAGTTCTACAACTAAAAAGTCAACAACAAGTCTTTTTAACAAAGGTTCGGTTTGGTTCGGTTTCCATCTCACAATGAGTTATCGATGGTCTCCAAATACCCAAGACATGTAAATGTGACTAACAAACTAAAATGAGCAGAAGTTAGGCATAAATAATATGTATAAATAAGTTATGTGTGTGTATATATATATCAAGAACTCGTAGTCCTCCATGAATCCTTGCCTTATGACGTTCGAAACTTAACCAACTGGAGTCGGTGAAGTAACTAACAATGGTAACAAGGGGTGTGTATTATATATATATTTTGTACCACCATATTCAAGAGTTAGTAATGTTAGATGAACAAGTTAGAATTAAAGATAAAACTCAGTTTGACTTTTAGAAGTCAAACCTTCAAGAACACAATGAAAATAACTTTAAGATCTTTGAATTTGAGAGAGAAATTTGGAGTTGTAGTAGAGATTAATGGATGGAAAGGGTGGTGTATATATAGGGTAAGTTGAAATGGTCAAGCATAAAGGGTCTTGCATGAAAATGGGGTGTTTTGGTCACATGTTTACATAAAAATAACCAAAAAACGAGCTGCTGATCTGCAGTCTGGTCGCGCTACGCTCCCAAGTTCTTGCTGTCTGGTCGTGCTACACTATGGGTGCAAAATCTGATATTTTCATTTTTCAAAAATGGCAATTTTGGCCCCCGGAGTTCGTTTTATGTGATTTTTAAGCGTTTTAAAGACCGAAATGAATGTTTTCAAGACCCAACAAGTGTAAAACAATATTGTAACATAAAATTCATCATTTTTATTATATCAAAGGTTTCGATTTACAAAATGGGTCGGTTTACATCAATAAAGTTTACAAAAATGAATACTATTCGGACCCGAAATTGATGAATGTCACACGAATGATCTTCATTCGTCTTCATTACATAAGTAACTAATGGTTATAGCGAATGACTCATTTGCTATACCCCATTCGTCAACATTCCATGACGAATGGTAAAGAATAATCATGATTAGATGTTCATTCGTTAAACATCCTTAACGAATGAACATAGTTAAATACAAATGGGCTCATTCGTTAAACATCCTTAATGAATGAGCCTTCACAATAAAGAATGAGACTTATAAATTACAAAAAAGCCCTTACATTAAAATAATTATAAACTACAAATGATTACAAAGACTCGAGACAACCATGACCGTGCATTAACAAACACCCCATCGTCTCATGCTATTTGTCTTTAAATTACTTGAATCGATTTGACTTCCAATCAGCACAACTATGAACCCCAAACACGTGACAAACACGAACAACGCGTTGGAATCGCATAGCACGGTCATAGTCTTCACGATTTGCAAACAATATCCTGTTCTCGAACATCACTTCATTGTTCGTCTTTGATAAATTAACAAGCCACATAGGATCTATGACTTGTATAAAGTTAGTTTTCAGTCCTTTTCCCAAAACAATAACCATTTCGCCCGTACGGTTGTCGTGGTACCACCGGTTGAATGAAAAGTGAAGATCTTGCAGAAACGTCTTCACCGTCACTTGCTTTAATGTCTTTGACGGCTCAAACTTCGACACAAGCTTTCTCCAACCAGTTTGAGGATCAATCTCATAAATATATTTCCTGGTTGGCACCTGTGGTTTAAAAATTTAAACCCGTGGTTGATCTCAAAGAGAAAATGTTGGTGAAACTATCCTGCTAATTGATTTCCACCACGGTTTATGAAAGGCCGATTGGCGGAGTCCGCACATCCCACCTCTGCATTGAGAGAACGTTAGTAATGTATTGAAAGTACTGAACGACGTTCTCCCACTTAATAATACAAACCCGCAACTCTGAATCATACAACCAAGAAACGATGTCACCTTTGACGGTTGGCACGGCCTTGAAAGTAGTCTTCTGATTTGCTTAGGCACGTGCACTGGCATACAACTGGTTCTCTTGATCAACGTACCTATAGGATTTGATAATCTTCGAGGTTATGGATTCGTTGTGATCCCCAAACTATCCCTCAGCATCAGGATCCAACGAACTCGACCCCTTTGTTATGTTCAAACGTGCAGGGACTCGTTCCAGCTCTTGAATAAGTTTTCCCTAGGTTTTCTTGTAGACACATTCATGAAAACATGAGGCTGAAATGGCGTGGAGATGTGTTTAAATGCTTGTTTGATAGGGCGACATCTGGCACTTCTATAACCTACTTCAATAATGCTATGAAGGAGATAAAGAAACTTGATCTTGAGTTGTTTCTTTAGCTTAATGAAATCCCAGCTAAAAGTTGGTAAAGATCACATTTTTCAGGGAAGGCCAAAGTGTGACATGTTTAGAGTATATGACATTGAGGATTGTGAAGGTCAAGAAAATGCAAGCAACTGCCAAGGGACCCTTAACACCGTATGCAACCAAAGTTTGGGATGAAATACTAGCAGAAACAAATAATTTGTCAGTTATGATGATCGATGAAGTTAATTACCAAGCATCATTATACTACATGACATTATTTATGATAACATACTCTTATGAAGCATCATGTTTTAATATGGTGAGTATATTGGTAGGTAGCATTTGGAGCCAATGCGTTGTTAATGTGGAGACGGGAACCTATACATGTAGGAGGTGGGACTAGTGTAAGGCCATGTTCCCGGTGCCCTACATTAGCGTTGGATTTACTCATAAACACAGTTCTAGATATCAAAGTTAATTAAAACTTTCGTGGAATAATAAAAGTCAAACATTAATTACAAAACATTCAAATCTTGTCTTTAAAACATAACATAAAATACTGTATCAAAACATCATGACAAATCTTATGTCAGATGCCAGCCTCTTCATATCATGTCATGTGTCTCCCTCAAGCCTGCTGCTTCAATCTATTTACCTGGGTGCATACTAAAAGTCAGCTACGATGAGTGTGTCACACCCCAACCTACAACGGAAATACCGGGGCATGAACTGATTGCTCACAGCTTTTCAAAGGTTACTATCATGCATTATTAAAAGTGTCGATATCTATTAAATAAATTTCCAAATAACAATTATCCATACAAAATCCAAATACACAAGTACATATATCAATAAATAACAATATATCTCATTAAGTTTCTTCTAGCATAAATCCTTAAGTGATCTTGTACTTCACATCAAACGATAACCTGCATATGCGTTAAAAATAAAGAAGTTTTGTCAACACAAGGTTAAGTGAGCAACACACCAATTTTGATGTACATATAGTATATATAAAAATAAGTAATTGCAACAAGTCATATGAGGATAACAAATCAACCAAATGAGCAAGTACAACTGAGATGTCGAGAAGCACAAAGTCTATAAAGACTTGCGTATGATCATACTAGACTGAGATTATGTTGAACCTCTCCAAACGCGGAAGCATACAAGGCAAATAAACACATAAACAAGTAAGGTACAAGTTGTTAACACATAAGACAATAGTTGCAGTTTTGAGTATAAGTATATATGAGAAATATAATTTACGGATATGTCCCCAAAACATGAAAAACAAGTAAAATAGGGGAATGTGGTACTCACCTCAATAGACGAGCAAGGGAAATAGATAACAATAAGAATGATGATTCGCGGAGATCACGCGTCACTACGTGAATATTGGCTTTTGGCCACACACATGCTCTGGGCGGTTTGCCACAACTCGGTCTAAATGTGTGGCTAAAGGTCGCTTTCGTCATACATTTGTTATTCGTGTGACTAAAAACGCACCTGTTAGAACTAAAAACACACCTGTAAGAACCTTTAGCCACATAAATTAGATTTTTGTGACAAAAAACCACACCTGCTGGAACCTTTAGCCACACTTATTCAATTCGTGTGACAAAAAACACAGCTGTTCGAAACCATTAGCCACACTTTCATAAAAAATATGACTTTTACTAGCCACACTTTGTAAATTATGGCAAATATGATCTACGCTCACAGTAGTTTGATAACGATGTGGCTAAAAACTAATACATATGGCCACTTATAAGTTTTATGTGTGGCTAAAACTTAACAATGACAGCAAACAAAACGTGTGACCGTTAGTAGTTAATGGTCACACATTAATTGTTTCATATGTGGCTAAAAGCTTATACATATGGTCATACTTACGGGTTTATGTGACCACAAAGCATTATTTCTTAGCCACTTATAAATTTTTATGTATGGCTAAAAGCTAACAGTTACATTAAAACAAAAAGTATGACTATTGACAATGAATAGCCACATTCTAATTCTTTCGTGTGACCAACCAAACATCCACCCTTCAGTAAGCAATCTGAACCCTAATCCATCACCTGCTGCTAATACTTTCATCACACATTAACATCGATTGAAAATGAGACTATTATTAGTTAATGGTCACAATTTATGCTTCATGTGACCATCACCTCCTCTCAATTACAAACCTAATCCATAAACATCGATTGAAGCTCATTACTCTTATTCATCACTTTGCTTCTTGATCCAAAATTCATCAACCATCCTGCGATTAAATCTAACGGGGGTTTCTAACAAGATTAATTAGAACCCTAGAGATGTCATAAGAAAGTTAGGGTTTGAGTTTTGTTGAGAACAGTTGGCTGACAGATTCATTCTTGTTTATTGATTGGTCTATAACTCGATGTTAAACAACGATTATTGATCGATTCTTGATTTTATGATATAGTATTCTGAGTCTAGTTTCCAGAAAGGTAAATTTTGTAATTTTTGGATGAGTTTTGAATACCTTTTATGATTTTACAAAAACATATGTTAAAGCTGATTCGGGGAGTTATATTCTGGTCCATTTTTCGGACATCATAACTCCCTAATGAAAAACACAAATGGGTTGGTTCTACTTTTGGAACTTAGTATTATGCGTTTAAAATATAACCCAATTGGTCTTACACAATTTGGTTTAATGAGTTAATAGAACCATTAAACTACTTTTTGTTGCGCAAACTGCTGAACTGTTAATACCTATCTGTAATGGTTGAATTATTATGAGATTTCTATGCATGAGAAAAATATAATAAAAATTGTTTGAGAAACCTAATTGATATATCCTACTGTGGTAAATTTTGTAGAATTTATCCGTAATCTTTTCACTGTAAATAATATTAGTTTGTACATGCCAGAATCTGTCTCGTGAACCGAATGATCATAAGTTAAGTTGTATGATGAATATTTGGTTGCTTTGCCTTGATATGATATGTGGATACATGTTAGGACTTTTGGTACTGTTGACATTACTTATTATCACCAACAATTCGCCGGGTCAAGTTTGTGCTTGTGTGTGAGTTCATACGTGGGTTTTAGAGTCATGTGTTGTTGAACATACTCTCATAACTTAAAACACTCGTACTAGGTAACAGTTAGCGAGTCAAATTCATTCATATGGTTTTGAGAAAACTCTATTACACGCGACACCAGGTTTTTGATTGAAAACACGGACATACTTACATGCTGGTTTTGAAAACACTAAACGTTTGCCTATACTTGTTTTATGGATTGAAAACACAAAACGTTTTGACGTATTGGTTATGTAACCTGCTGAAACGGGCAAAAACGAGCTGAACTGTTGATTTTATTGTTGAATTGCTGCAAAACTGGTCAAAACGCGTTGAAACGATCTGTTAAGTGCTGAAACGAGCTGTTAAGTGCTGAAACAGACTGAAAAATCGCTGAAACGAGCTGTTTAACATGTTGTTGCTGTAAAAACGAGCTGTTAAGTGCTGTAACGAACTGAAATTTCGCTGAAACGAGCTATTTAACATGTTGTTTTCTATAAAAACGAGTTGTTAAGTGCTGAAACGAACTGAAAGCTCGCTGAAACAAGCTATTTAACATGTTGTTTGCTGTTAAAACGAGCCGTTAAGTGCTGAAACGGACTGGAAAATCGCTGAAACGAGCTGTTTAGCATGTTGTTTGCTGTAAAAACGAGCTGTTAAGTGCTGAAACGAACTGAAAACTCGCTGAAACGAGTTGTTTAATTGACCTATTTTGACTCGTTCTGACTTTGACCCATTTTGACCCGTTCCGATTTTGACCTGAACCCCGTTTTGACCCGTTCCGACTTTGACCCATTTTGACCTGGACCTGTTATGACCCGAACCTTTTGACACTGACCCGTTCCGACCTGAACCATAACAACCCTTTTTTAATTGACCCGTTACGACCCTGACCCGTTTCGACCCTAACATGTTCCGACCCATAACCCGTTTTGACCCAACCCAACCCATTTGCCACCCCTGTGTTTAATGTATATCGACGGGTTATGAGAGTTGTACCTCTTAAAACACAATTTAAAAAAAAATATTCAAAAATAATAATATAAAAATCATAAGTCAAAATATAAATAAAAAAACGAAAAAAGTAAAAAAAACTAAAACATTTCCTCCGTTGTCCTTGTTCAAAAAAAAAACCAAACCCGAAACCTGTTTTGACCCGTTACGACCTTGACTCGTTTTGACCCGGACCCGTTATGACCTGAACCTTTTGACCCTGACCCGTTTCGACCCGAACCATAACAACCCTTTTTTTAATTGACATGTTCTGACCCTGCCCCGTTTCGACCCATAACCCGTTCGGACCTATAACCCGTTTTGACCCAACCCATTTGCCACCCCTATGTTTACTGTATAATGGGCCATTAGAGATTTCAAGGCCCAATATGGTTCATTAGGACATGTATGACTTGTTTTTGTCTATTACGGTCTAATATGACTCCCTATAACACAATATAACCCTTAAATATCTAATGTTACATATCACATGCCATAATAGGCCACTAAGAGATTTCAATCTCTAATATGGCCCATTAGAGCGACTATGACATGAAAAAGGCTATAATGGGCCACTAACACCAACAAGGCCCAATAAGACATGTTGATGAAAGTATCACATGTTATCGACCATTAACATCTAACTTTGACTAAGGACATTCCTATACAACCTTCTTAGAGCAACTATGATGTGATAAAGGCTATAATGGGCCACAAACACCAGTTACGGTCCAATAAGGCCCATTGATGAAAGTATGACATATTATTGGGCGCTAACCAAACTATGACTCACTAAACTCATATTCAACCCTTTTAGAGCAACTATGATATGATAGAGACTACAATGGGTCACTAACAACAATCAAGGCCCAGGACGACCCATTAATGCAAAGTTTGACGGCCAATTATGACTCACTACACTCCTATACAACCTGTTAACGTAACTATGACATGATAGAGACCATACTGGCCATTAACAATAATCAAGGCCCAATATGGACCATTAATAAAAGTATGATATGTTATTGGGCGTTGACACATGTTATGGCTCACTACACTCATATACAACCCTCTTGTAGCAACGGGGACATGATAGATGCTATAATGGCCACTAATACCAATCAAGGTCCATTGATGAATGCATGACATGTTTTGGAAGATAACATCTAACTATGACTAATGATAGTCCTATACAAACTTCTTAAAGCAACTATGACGTAACCAAGTGACACTAACATCTAACTATGACTAATGATAGCCAAATAAGGCCTATTGACGAAAGTATGGTGTGTTTCAGGCGTTAACACCTAACCATGACTAATGACACTCCTATACAACTCTTTTATAGCAACTGCGACATGATATATACTATAATGGAACACTAACACCGATCACGAACTAGTATTACGCACTAATGAACGTATGGTTTATTGGGCGTTAACACTGATAACTACACTCTTATACAACTCTTTGTTTATTCTATATGTTTTTATATTTAAAATACAATTTCTTATATTATATAAGGTTTAACTAGTTGTTATATATATATATATATATATATATATATATATATAACTAACAACTCTTTATTTTAATTATTAAAAATAAAAAAAATTCTATTTAGTTCCTATTAATTTCACTTCCCTCCAAATTTCAAATTAAATTCACCCCCTCTTTTCTTCAAAAAATTTTGAATTACCCTCTCATTCTTAAATCTAATTTGATCACATATTTAACCTACCTTTTTTTCTTTCTCTTCATTCCTTCTTATTCTTCTTCTTCTTCTTTATATCTCTACACCCACCATAATCCTTCATCCTTAATTCTCTAACACACTCAATTCTTAACCAAATCCTTTAATTATGGGCTCTAATCTTATTATTTTTGCGAGAGGAATTCACGTGTGGTGTTGGTTTCCATAAATTCTATCTCGATTTTTGAGGATTATTGTTGAGTGTGAAGAACCCTAACAACCAAGTTTGGAGATTTTCAATTTTAAGCGTTATTTCTTGTAATTGAAGCTTAGTACAACTTCTTTCATCGCTAAAAAGGTATGTATTTCACTTGTAATTGAAGCTTAGTACATCTTATTTCATCTCTAAAAGGTTAACTGATGAATTACAACCCTAAAGATGGCATAAATATGTTAGGGTTTGAGTTTTGATGACAACAGTTTGCTGACAGATTCGTTTTCATTTATTTATTGGTATGTAACTTGATGTTAAAAAATGCTTATTGAATGATTATTGATTCTAGGATATAGTACTATTAGTCTAGTTTCCAGAAAGGTAAAGTTTTTAATTTTTGGACGAGTTTTGAATAGTTTTTATGATTTTACAAAACCACTAGTCAAAGCTGATTCGGGGAGTTATATTCTGGTCTGTCTTTCCGACACCATAACTCCATAATGAGAAAACCAAACGGGTTGGTTCCAGTTCTAAAAATTAGTATTATGAGTTTTGAAGACAACCCAATTGGTCTTGCACAATTTGGATTAATGAGTTGGTAGTATCATTAAACAAGTGTTTTTTGTGCAATCTGCTGAACTGTTGGTACATATCTGTAATGGTTGAATTATTGTGAGTTTTGTATGCATGAGAAAAATATAAGAAATATTCAGAAACCTAATTCATATATTCTACTGTGGTAAATTTTGTAGAATTTATACTTAATATTTTCTTAGTGAATAAAATCAGTTTGTACATGCTATAATCTGTCTTGTGAACTAAGTGATCATAAGTTAAGTTGTATGATGAATGTTTGGTTGATTTGCCATGATACGATGTGTGAATACATGTTAGGACTTTTTAGTACAGTTGACATTGATTATTATCACATGCGTGGACGTACCACGGTACCTAGGATGGGTGAAAACCATTGTGGTGGGGCATCACTTGCTGGATCACATGAGGATGGAATTGGTAGTGGCGATGTCGATGGTCTACAAATGTATACTTGTGGGAGACACGTCATCTATCGTGCCTCGGGATACCTCTGGGAAGAAATTTATTGTAAAGATTGGGATAAGTATGTTTTTAGTTTTAACATTTTCATTAATTATGTTACATATATACATACTTGGTTTTTTCAATATTATAGGTTATTGAGTCATGAGATTCATAGGAATATCATAAAAATACTAATCGAGCACTATGATGAACCTTGGGCTATATTCGGAATGGTGCCAAAGAATGCGATCGCTCGTATGTTTGCTCGTTTTCGAGTTATATATTAGTTAATTATTTTATATCTTCTTGGTTGTTTTAGTTTTGCATATTTAACTTTTACTTTTTATTTTATACAGACGATGTATAGTTATGATGCTAATATTTTAACAATTTTAGGTTCAAAAAGTTAGAGCCGAAATGGAAAAAGAACTAGAAAATGAAAGGAAGTCAAGAAACGGGTTGGAAGAACGAGTGCAACTTATGGAACAAATGGAAAAAGAACTTAAGAAAAATGAAGAAAGTAGGCAAAAACAATTTGATGAGTTTATGAGAAAGTTTGAGGTCGGTAGTAATTAGTAGTAGTTTTAAATATTTTGAATTTATAACTTATTACTGAAGGTTTGGTAATGTAAACCCGTTTTGAATTTATGTTTTTGGGTTTGTTAAACTTATGAAAAAACATGTTTTGATTTTATGCTAATGTGTTTAGTTACATTTATAAAGTTATGCTTTGAAATAATTATATTATGCATTGTTAGCAGGTTAAAAATATGATTTTTTTTATAATCCATTTTAAAAAATAATAAAAAACTAAATTCGGTAAGACACATTTAGCCACATTTATCTATGTGTGACGAAAAGTTTGACAATAGCCACACTTTAAATTAGGAAAAGCATTATGTGTGACAAACGGTAGGACAATGGCCACACCACAAACTACAAAAGAGTGTTTGACTGGCAAGTTCACATTTTTAGCCACATTGACAATAACCTCCAGTGTCTATATGATATGATTAGCCACACAATACCTCACTGTGTGTGACGAAAAGTTTGATGTTAGCCACACTTTAAATTACGAAAAACATTATGTGTGACAAATGGTAAGACAATAGCCACACTATAATCTACAAATGAGTGTTTGAGTGGCAAGTAAACATTTTTAGCCACTTTTAATGTAATATCCAGAGTCTATATGATATAATTAGCCACACTATTATTAAATTTAAGTGGCCATTTCTTTGCTATATCCACACGGTATAGGTCACAATGTACGCTTAACACAACCCTATTGGCCACATTATTATAAAATTCATGTGGCTGAAACATGAATTCATGTGGCTCTATACGTGCAATGGTCACTCATAGTAAATAGTCATGTGGCCATTTTCTACCGTATAGCCACACTTATTGGAGAGGCTTCTTGATGGCCAGCAACTAATGCCTGCACCCTTTAGCCACACTTATAACCACATAAGGCCACTAAAAATTGTGTGTGGCCATATCATACCCACAGTGTCGCGACCTTTGGTCACATATGACCTGAACCAAATGTGTGTGGCTTAAGGCCTACGACCACACTTTTTTCGTGTGACCAAAGGTCAATTTTCACTTAGTGCATTGACGATAAGGCCTAATAAGGAAAAATATAATATGGATACACTAAGTTAATGAACAAGATTGCTTAAGAAAGCTCGATAATTATAACTATCCTTAAGTTACTATTATATTCTTTTTAATCATAATTAATATAATATTTTATTTTATATAAAGATATTATATTATAATACTTTATTATATAAAAATGTTATATAAGTAAAACACATATTTAAAAGTTATAAGTTTGTTAAAGTATATATATTAAATAAATTACGTGATATTATATATATACGTATTTATACATATATGTTCTCATATACGTAGATACTCGGATGAAAGATGAGAAAATCACAAGTTCAATAATCAGTTTTTAATACAATAATTTTACTTATTCATTATTATTACTATTATACTTATTTATAAATGATTTAAAAAGAAAACTAACAAAAATATCTAAAAAGCCGGGGTGACAGGGGTCGAATCTGCGACCTGCCCCCATGAGTCAAGAGAACTAACCAGCTGGGCTACCAGCAATATGCATCATAGGTTAGGAATGATTATATATAATCAGACTCATACATGACAGAATACAAGAACAAAATCCTAACAATACAATTGATCCATTCAGATCGCGATAAACGTTTAAGCCTTAAGGTTTTTGTAGTTTGACACCAAACGAACAAGAAAACAAAAATCAGTTACCTCGTAACTTATTATATGACGGTCAATTGAACCAACTGTGGTCGGCGACGGTAATTGATGGACGGAACAATAAGCTGCTACATTAACTCAATTAAATAGAGGGGTTATGTCCGCTAGGGTTTGATGATTGTTTCTGCAAGTTTAATTTAACTAATATGATCGTTTATATAGAATTAGGGATTAGGGTTTAGTCGGTTTTAGAATGATCGTATTCGATACTTGCAGATCACGATATTGCAATTAAGTTGGGTAATTGGGTCGATTTTAACATATGAAGGAGTTGGGTTTATCAATTCTGATTATAATCCTTGGATTAAGGCTCCTAGATTCGATTGTGATCATGGTTGTGGGTTCGGGTTTGAGAAAAGGATAATGGGTTTGGGTTCGGATCTTGGGTATCTAGATTTCTTTGATGGGTTATAATAGAAATTTGCATTCTAGTCCCTATAGATTGAGGGTAGAAACATAATAAGGTAAAAGTTTGTTTATGGTGATTATGGACATTACTTGAAAGTTATAATTAAATATATTATACAAATAATTAAGATTAATATAATATTAATTAATCTACTCAATAAATGCGGTATCTTATTTAATAAAATGACCCGAACGCAAGAGCGGGTCGGGTTAGATAATAATTAAAAAAGTCTGAGTTGTTACAGTCTCCCCTACTTTAGGGAATTTCTCCCGAAATTAAAGAAAACTATAACACCACCGTTAAATTTTAAGAAAAAAATGAAAATTTTAAATATGATCCAAAATTAATTAAAATACAAAACTTTGAATAGTTAAAATAACGCTCCAAATGAACATTCGATAAGGGCACTTATATATAGGATTTACCAGCGGCATATCCACTATGTCCTTATCATCTTTACATTTGTACCGTTGTTCCAACCACTTTCAATTCTATATTATGACACACAATCTTAAGCATCTTGATTTCCATGCGAAGACTTTGATAATTATGTTCCGGACCATAATTATTTTCATCATCGAATGGTCCACATGATTCCTCCCATCGTGTGGATTTACAAAACGCTTGATTAAAATATGACTTTGAGGAAACAAAAGTTCTAAGGAGTTTTAATTTAGAACACTAGAAAGTCACCAATGTATAAAATAATTACAAAAGTTACAGTACACTTTGATAAAGCCAAGAAATTTTAAGACAACTTTTAAACTTAAAGATATAAGTATTTAAAGTTTAAGAAGGGGGTAGCTTATAAATAGTTAAGGTTAATGAAGGTAAAGAAATAAGATAGAAGTAGCCTTCAATAAACAAATCAAAAGAAACTTTATTTATTAGATATAAGGTAAATAGTTCATATTGGAAATAATCCAAGGCCATAAAGAGGCGTTACAATACGTAATTAAGAAAAAACAAAATAAAATTAAAATATATAAGGAAAACAGAAAAGTCTTCGGGGTCTCTGTGTAGCTTAATTGACGTGACTTGTAGCACCATGAGCAGTTGCATTCATAGGGGTTGTAGCAATAGATTGATTTGGGGCAGCTTGAATAACGTGAGCTTGTACAGTTTGCAAGAAGGTTGTTTGGTGTAAATATGTCTGGTAAACTTGAGCTTGTGGTTGTGGGGTTCGGTAGTGTTGGGTTAAGTAAGGTTGACCTTGACTGATAGGAGGAGTTGGAGGGACATGTGGTTGATGGGTTTGAGCATGGGTCAAGTAGTAGGGTGTAGTTGTAGATTGGGCTTGATGAGCTTGGGTAAGTTGGGGGCACGCATTATGAAGATGATTTGGGTCCTTACAATGGTAGCAAGCACGAGTATTAGGAAAATAAGGTTGAGCATGAGGGGTAGGTTGTTGCGGGACAGCTTGTGCAGTAGGCGGGATACGACATGTGTTAGCAAGATGGCCATAACGGTTACATTAGGTGCAACGAAGACATAGGGATTTAACTGATGATGATGATTACAAACGGAGCATGACGGAAAAGGACCAAGGTAAGGTTTCTTGTTTGAGGAGACTTGCGGGTGGGTAGGATTTGTTGCAGCAAGGTTCTTACGTTTCTTGTTGTGAGGATGAGTGGAGGTAGATTATTTGTAGTCACCAGCAGAGGAATTAGTGGGAAAAGTTGAATCGGTTGCATTGATGTTTTGAATTTGTGTTACTATCCTAGGGATCGAAGTAGCTATCTCTTTAGCGATATAGGCAGCCATTTGATGGTCGTGAGAATCAAACGATTGATGTCGAGGATAACGTTGGTTTCTTGAATGAGACATTTTATAGGGAACAAAAATGAGGATTTATAAGATTAAGGATTAATTGAGGAAATCATAAGAATAATAAAATGCTTAACTATGTGGATAACTTATAATAAGGTTGCCTTAAGAAGTAAGAGGAATTGCGTCATGAAGATTTAAAAGTAAAAGTTTATAAGATGAGGGGGGTACATTGCGTAAATAGTTATTAGATGATGTAGTCAATATGATTAATGTGTGATGACTACATGAGGAGTTAAGTCAGTTTGAAATTTAGATTTTTATTAAGCTTACAATAAACTAACGAAATATAAATTGTGGATGTTGGCCTCCCATGAGCTTTCCATGGCAATTTGAATGGCCCGATGAACTAACGAATAAAAACAACTGAGTTGGACAGCCCTTGAGCTTTTACATGGCAATTTGATTGTGTGATGACTACATGAGGAGTTAAGTCAGTTTAAAATTTATTTTTATTAAGCTTACAGTAAACTAACAAAATATAAATTGTGGATGTTGGCCTCCCATGAGCTTTCCATGGCAATTTGAATGGCCCAACGAACTAACGAATAAAAACAATTGAGTTGGACAGCCCATGAGCGTTTACATGGCAATTTGATTGTGTGATGACTACATGAGGAGTTAAGTCAGTTTAAAATTTAGATTTTTGTGGATGTTGGCCTCCCATGAACTTTCCATGGAAATTTGAATGACCCAACGAACTAACGAATAAAATAACTGAGTTGGACAGCCCATGAGCCTTTACATGGCAATTTGATTGTCCCAACTAATTAACGAATTAACAATGCAATAAAGTTTGTCGGCCCAATGAGCGTTATACGGCGTTTTAACCGACCAAACTAAATAACGAACTATCGAAATAAATATGGGTAGTCGTAGTATCTTGTAGATCACCACGTTTGATTACTCCAAAAAAATACGAAAACAAGTTAAGAAATGGATAGTATGAGTGCCCATGGGTTCCATGGATTTTTCACCCAACTAACCATTTAAATAACGAAACACAATAATCAGGAAATCGAGTTTAGCCACGAACCACTGTGAATTCAGGTTAAAAAATATTATATGGGTGCAACCACTAATGTGGTCACGGTTGACAGCTTAGGGTGTCGATCATATGACATTTTTTAGGTCTTGCTTGGGTCCATAGGGTTGAGTACAGTGGCCAGGTTATCACCCAAGTAAGGAATAGTGTCTTACCGTTGGTTCTTGGAACCGTTTTGCCAGTGCCCAACTCACAGTTTCTCTCCCCTTTTCATTTGTGATAGGGACAGCCATATAGCCTAGCCCTAAGGTGTACGAGTAAAAACAACAGGTGGGAATTCTTAAGGAATTTTTCGAAAATAAAAAGCAATCTAATTTTGAAAAATTTTCTTTGAATGTTGAGGCATAGCCTCGGAGTTTGTGTGTGTGTGTGTGCATAACAATACAATAATTAATAAATAATTATCTAGGAAAGGTGTAAACAATTTAAAATTGAACACATAGAGGCAAACAGATAGGCACGTATAGGGCTCCTAAACATGTGACTAAGGCAATTTCTAACGAACTATCATAAACCTTCGGCTCTAATAACAATCTGTCACACCCCAACCTACGGCGGAAATGCCGGGGCGTGAACTAATTGCTCACAGCTTTTCAAAGGTTACTATCATGCATTATTAAAAGTTTCGATATCTATTATATAAATTTCCAAATAACAATTATCCATACAAAATCCAATTACACAAGTACATATATAATCAATAACAATATATCTCATTAAGTTTTCTTCTAGCATAAATCCTTAAGTGATCTTGTACTTCACATCAAAAGATAACCTGCATATGCGTTGAAAATAAAGAAGTTTTGTCAACACAAGGTTAAGTGAGTAACACACCAGTTTTGATGTACATATAGTATATATAAAAATAAGTAATTTCAACAAGTCATATGAGGATAACAAATCAACTAAATGAGCAAGTACAACTGAGATGTTGAGAAGCACAAAGGCTATAAAGACTGGCGTATGATCATACTAGACTGAAATTATGTTAAACATCTCCGAAGCGGAAGCATACAAGGCAAATAAGCACATAAACAAGTAAGGTATAAGTTGTTAACACATAAGACAATAGTTGCAATTTTGAATATAAGTATATATGAGAAATATAATTTACGCTATGTCCCCAAAACGTGGAAAATAAGTAAAATAGGGGAATGTGGTACTCAACTCAATAGACGAACAAGGGAAATAGATAACAAAATAATGACGATTCGCAGAGATCATGCGTTGACGATAAGGCCTAATAATGAAAAATAGAAAATGGATACACTAAGTTAATGAACTAGATTGCTTAAGAAAGTTCGATGATTATAACTATTCTTAAGTTACTATTATATTCTTTTTAATCTTAATTAATATAATATTTTATTTTATATAAAGATATTATATTATAATATGTAATTATATAAAATATTATATAAGTAAAACACATATTTAAAAGTTATAAGTTTGTTAAAGTATATATATTAAACTATTTATGTGATATTATATATATACGTATTTATACATATATGTTCTCATATACGTACATACTTGGACGAAAGATGAGAAAAACACAAGTTCAATAATCGGTTTTTAATAAAATAATTTTATTTATACATTATTATTACCATTATACTTATTTAAAATGTTTTAAAAAGAAAACTAACAAAAATATCTAAAAACTCGAGGTGGCAGGGGTCGAACCTGCGACCTGCCCCCCATGAGTCAAGAGAACTAACAAGCTGGGCTACCATCAATATGCATCATAGGTTAGGAATGATTAAATATAATCAGACTCATACATGACCGAATACAAGAACAAAATTCTAACAATACAATTGATCCATTCATATCTCGATAAATGTTTAAGCGTTAGGGCTTTTGTAGTTTGACACCAGACGAACAAGAAAACAAAAATCAATTACCTCGTAACTTATTGTAAGACGGTCAATTGAACCAACTGTGGTCGGCGACGGTAATTGATGGACGGAACAATAAGCTGCTACGTTAACTCAATTAAATAGGGGGGTTATGTCGGCTAGGGTTAGATGATTGTTTTTGCAATTTTAATTTAACTAATATGATCGTTTATATAGAATTAGGGATTAGGGTTTATAGTCGGTTCTAGAATGATCGAATTCGATACTTGCAGATCACGATATTGCATTTAAGTTGGGTAATTGGGCCGATTTTAACATATGAACGAGTTGGGTTTATCAATTCTGATTATAATCCTTGGATTAGGGCTCCTAGATTCGACTGTGATCATGGTTGTGGGTTCGAGTTTGAGAAAAGGATAATGGGTTTGGGTTCGGATCTTGGGTATCCAGATTTCTTTGATGGGTTATAATAGAAATTTGCATTCTAGTCCCTATAGATTGAGGGTGGAAACATAATAAGGTAAAAGTTTGTTTAGGGTGATTATGGACATTACTTGAAAGTTATAATTACATATACTATACAAATAATTAAGATTAATATAATATTAATTAATATACTCGATAAATGCAGTATCTTATTTAATAAAATGACCCGAACGCAAGAGCGGGTCGGGTTAGATAATAATTTAAAAAGTCCGAGTTGTTACAGAGTGAGTTGTAGTTAATCAGGCAACATATAATACATTCACATACTTACTTATACATATCCGAAGATACATAATACTTACTTAACATGTTTGTATTTCTTTCGTAAATACATAAGTATATACATTCTTCTTTCTTTCATTCTTTCTTTCATACTTTTATATTTAATCTTACTTTACATACTTATACACTTTAAAGAGCATTACGCCTTACTTCCTCGAGTATTATTAGGGCTCGGTTCCCTTTCTGCCTCGGATATTAGGGTCCAGTCTCTTCTTCCTCGAGTAATATTAGGCTCCGGTTCCCTTCTACCTCGGATATTATTATGGTCCGGTCCCTTCTTCCTCGAGTATTATTATGGCCTAGTTCCTTATTTCCATAAAACCATACCATACCTTTCTTTATATTTATTTTTATAAACTTTCATACATACTCTCAATCTTTTAAATAACATACATATATCAGTCATGCATCATATATAAAATAATCCCATCTTCTAACAATCACCTTTCTTGGCGATACGTGCAATATCCGAAGATCTTTCATGTTCTGACAAGCATTCATTCATAACCTCAATAACCATCACATAAATCTTATAAGCCATACACTTACCACTTAGCGTAAGTGTATTAACTAATCATATTAAGTATGCACACACCCTCGAAAACATAACAAGGAAGTGGGGCTAGAAACTCACCTGGGTCCGATTCCTTTCAGAGTTAATGGTAACTCATTTCCTTAATTGGATGTGGCTAACTGTATAGCAATTACATGTATCAATTAACTAGCCCTATCCATATTATATTTCTAGGTTATTGTAACCCCTAGTTACGGGAGTCCGGGGGCAGCGCCCCTGGCAGCGGGGTACTAGGTGTGGCAACCCCTAGCATGGTCTAAGTGGCAAAGCCTATGGCTGGGGTTTAACTGCCAGGTCGGCATAGAAAATTTTTATTTTCCTTAATAAGCCTTTACCAAAAACCTCATCAGAAAACTGAAGTTCAATTATTTAATCAAATAAAATCTTCATTTTAAACGTTACCTTTCATTATTAATTATTTACTTATTCTTATCTTAACCATCATATAAGTCCATATCTATCGTTTACGTATGTATACGTTGTTTATCTTTCGTTTAATTTGGAAAATCACTTATGTCCATATAAGTTTGGACGTGTAAGTTATTCTGGTGCATAAGTACTTCTAGCGTGTAAGTCACTCTGGCGTATAAGTTCTTCTAGCGTGTATGTCACACATATACAGCATACATACATACACATATACGTTACATGTACATATACACTTCATATACGTTATATACATATACGTTACATGTACATATACACTGCATATACGTTATATACATATACGTAATACGCTGCATATACATAAACGCTACATATACATACACGCAGATCATACATACACGTTACATATACATACACACTTATCATACATACATGAAACTTATACTTACACGGCGTATATGCTTATATTTTGCTTTTACTTATACGGCGTATATGCTTATACGCTGCTTATACTTATACGGATTATATACTTATACGCCTTATACATTATGTTCAGCTTTCTACTTCACGTTTATAGGGTTTTTCTTCGTTTCCGGTGTTGTCAGCCGTCGTTAACCACTATGGTTTGTCGGATTTTGATCGTTTATGACCTAGGTAGCTTTGGGGTGTCCAGATCTGAGCTAAGCTGGCCCTTAAGTTCGTTTTTGGTTGATTAAACACCCGAATAAAGCTAGATTTAGATCCAAACGGCTCATTCGGCATCCCGGGGCTGCGGTGTCGGGTTCTAACATGTTGAGTCAGTCGAGATAAATGATTTCTTACCTTCGGTTGGTCTTGGATCGTTAAATAGAATAGAGTATAGTAGAGAGTGTTTGGCTTAAGTGTGTGTTTTTATGGTGGAGGCTAAGTTGTAGAATGTGGAGATGGAAAGGATTTAGGATTTAAGGGGGTATTTATACTCCCTATGCCCAGGGACCTTAGGCCCATCTTCATCTTAAGTCAACCATCCTATCATCTTTATTATATTATTATTATTATTCTACTAACTTAAATTAATTTTTTTTGACGTAAATAGTATATTAAATATTATTCATAGAAATTTCAGGATGTTACAACTAGTACATGACATTCTTTGTGATAACATACTCTTATGAAGCATCATGTTTTAATATGGTGAGTATATTGGTAGGTAAAAAGTATTCGGAGCCAATGTGTTGTTAATGCGGAGAAGAGAACTTGTACATGTAGGAGATGGGACTTGACAGGAATGCCATGCAAACATGAGGTTGCAGCTCTATTATAAAAGAACTTGAAACTAGATGGCTATTTATGTAATTTCATTTAAATTATAATAAGTAAAAAAAAAAAAAAACCAGCCAATCCCCCCCCCCCTCACCCCCTCGTTTTTCCGGCCGAGACTTTTGGCGACCGGAAAAATGTTCGGCCGTTCTCCAAGAGCCATAAATCTCACGTAAAAACTCGATTAAAAGCTTGTAAGTTGTTTAGACCATAACGTAAACCTTTAGTCAATGATAATATCGCGCTATAACCAACTAATTTCGAATCAAATAGTGAAACACCCGACTTTTAATTAAATCGCTACAATAAGAATTAAAGCATATACTCTCCAATTAGCGTTATAAATAAGACGCAAACGCAACTAAAACTGTTACCATTATCACTTTAATCTAATATACTCTCAAACTACTCGAAATCGTTCGCCAAAGTTAAACTCCGGCCAAGTTCTATTCATCACCATTCCGGAACCAAATCATGTAAGTTTTGTATGGTTTTTAATCATTTCAAGCCGTTTAACAAATCCCTAAACTTAATTAACCAAACATGGAACGGATTTGATGAATTGAATCTAGGGTTTTGTTAAAGAAGATAACCTAAATAGGGTACTGCATTTATTTAATTAATTCTAAGTTTATAATCAATAAGCAAGTTGATCCAGTGGTTATGTTCTTGGTGTGTGGTCATGGGGACCGGGTTCGAACCCGGATCAATGCAATTTATTTTTTTGGTTTACTTTTCAAAAACCATTAAATTAATTATATACAATATATATATTTTATAAATCTTTTTAAATCAAAGAAAATTATTTTAAGTTAAATAAAATTAAATATAAATTATATTTACCAAGTTTTCATCTAAAATCCAACTTTTTAATTCTGTTAAATTTTCATTAAAACCCGATCAAATATTATATTATTAATAACTTTATAATACGCTAATGTAATCGTTTCAAGTTAGAATCACCGTTAAAATCAATATCCTAAACGTTACAAAACTCAATTTAGTGTTAAACGCGTAATTAAAATAATATTGCAATAATAATACCAGACGATTAAAATACCGTTAAAGCTTAAAATAATATTATTTATGGGTGGCAATCTTGACCCAAACCCTTTCAAATGAGTCAATTTGAGTTGTTTTAGAAGTTAAATGAGTTGGTTTGGGTAAAAGGTTTTAACTAAATGGGTCATAATGATTCATTTGAAATTCCATCGTTTTATTTTCGGGTCAAAATGGGTCGACAAGTTCAAAGAAATGGGTTGATGTGGGTTAGTGTCCTAAGGAAATGTGACAGGTTTCGGATCGAAACGGGTTTCGTACAAGACAGGTTTCGACACGAAACGGGTTTCAGATTGGAACGAGTTCAGTTCAGGTTTCAAGACAACACGAGTTTTCACCCATGACGTGTTGGTTTCTTTTGTTTCTTTCTAGTCGATTCCAGACTCGTTTTTGTTCGTTTTTCCAGTTTTGTTTTTTATCAGTTTGAATTCTTTTAGTTTCGTTTTGATTGATTTATTCGATTTCCATTGATGTGGTCCGGTTTTGGTTTTTTGTTTCTTTCTTTCATTTTCGTCGATTCTATCGGTTTCAGTTCGATTCTAGATGTTTTTTTATGGAATGAGAACAACGTAGGAAACATTTTAGTGTTTTTACCTTTTTTGTTTATGATTTATATTTTGAGTTATAATTTTTTATTATTATTTTTGAATATTTTTTTGAGGGTTTTTGATCTTAATAGAAAACCCCTAAAAAATAATTAAAAAAATCATAACTCAAAATATAAAAAAAGAAAATCTAAAAAACTAAAATGTTTTCGCCGTTATTCTCGTTCACAAAAAAAAAAATCGGTTTGACTCTAACCTAATTCGACCCAAACAAAACAACCCTTTTTTTAATTGACCCGTTTTGACCCAAACTCATTATGACCCATACTCGTTTCGACCCATGACTCATTTCAACCCATGACTCGTTCGACCCAACCCAACCCATTTGCTACCTCTAATATTATACTATCGAATGCCATAAGATAATAAAATTTATATTAAAATAGTGCAAATTATCTAAAACCAAGTTAATTAACTTTTATAATTTAATTAACTTTTATAATCTTGTTAGTTAGTAATTCCCATATTTTTTATTTTAGCTTGAGAGATTTGATCATTCAGTTTCATTTAACGATCTTTCGTTTTTTACTTCAAGTTTATCATCCAATTCAAAGGTAAGTTTCGCACACCCCCCTTTTTACTCTTTTATTACTTTAGGGGATAGCATATGTATCTTATAAATTCAAGGATTTATGATTACGTTTACAAACTATAATTCATTACATGGAATTGTGTGTTTACTTGATTACTTGCTAAAACTTATTTACACATGGTAGCCTCAATAAGTATGATCATACGCTCCCCCTTTACACTCAGGACCATGTTGTTATGAATGGATAGGGGCCTCATTATCCGAGTACGTTGGTTGTTACCAACTGGAAAGGACCTTATTTGTGTGATTATTACACTTGTCTTATGGATTTGAATAGTTTATGTACTTATATCAAACTGTGTGAACTCACCATGTGACAACCCCAAATACAGGGTTAAATTTTTTTAAGAACTTATTAGATACCGAAAATAGTGTCTGTCGAAGCGAACCGTATGTCAATAGGCATGGCCAGACATAAAAAACGAACTGGTACTACTTTACCCAAATGAACCCGAGCCCGATAACTCGAAAATTTTAAGAAACATTCCAACAATTATTTAATCTTACCGAGTATCCAAAACATATAACTCAACCGCCAAACACTTCTCAAATCAACATACGAACACCGAACCAAACAAACAAAAACTGAAACATGAGGTTTGAGACTCATTATATATTTCTAAAATTACCATGACCTATGTTTTTATAATAATAAACACTCTTTTACTTTAACTAATTATATAAAAAAATATAACAAAATATAATATATCTTCAAAATCCTGGTAAGATCTTTGCACCAATGAAGACCCTGAACACCTTCTTTTTTGTCCTCCATTCACGTCTCTTCTCTGCAGCACCAATAAGAGTTTTTGCATGCCTTCACAATCCAAGAAATCCTTTGTCCTCAAATCTTCACCTCAGCCTTTAAAATCAATATCAAACTTCACTTCCTGCAACACCCATAACTCCCTGTTCTATCTATGTACCAGCCAACAAACACCAAGGAAATCTGCAGCCCATGCTCTGTATTCGTGGATTCTACCCGAGATCAAAGAAATCCGGTAATTTGTTTTCATACCTCATTCTATTCCGATTCTGAAACCTACTCAATTGTTTTTAATATTCGGGTCACTTACAGCAACCCTAATCTTCCAGAAGTTAAATCATCTTATTTTACTCCTTAAACCTAGAAAAAGAAAGAACCAACCCCTAAAACTAATAATAAATAGTGCGTTAAAAACCTTTCAATCAAGCATTTAGTGACTCTTTTAAAAGACAAACTAGTTTTAAAACCGCACCGACAAGTGACCATTTTAATTTATGAAGAAGTATAAAACATTTTAAAAAGGTAAATGTAAGTTGCACAAGACCAGCCACAAAAAGTAACAACCGTATATTAGAAACCTTTTAATACCCGCATTTTGTAACTCGTTTAACTAGGAAATAAACCCGTGAATCTAAATAATATTATAACATTATTGTACGGCTTTAAAAATGATATTTTGAAAAATAATAAGCTGACCCGAAACTGTTTTCCCGAAACCTCGCATTAAAAACCGAACTAGATCGAAGCCAAACGGGCCGAAACTGAGTTCGTTGGCATTAATAAAGCCAAGGGTATGCTTTTAAAACCCATGTAAGGTAAAAACAACTTATTTTTCTGTATCATAACTGGTCTTAAGTGTTGTGATGACCAAAAGTGGGTTTTCTTTTAAAAGGTATTTTTAGAACAAAGAATCAAGTTAAACTATAACTTCCGGAAAATATAAAACCGAACCTTTAAAACAGAATATTATAAATTTATAAAGGTAAATATAAGCTATGAAATATTTAAGGGAAATTGTATTTACAAAACAGCCTGTTTACAAACTTTAAAGTGTTGTTTTGTTTAAACCGAACTGTTCGGTTTTTAAGACTAATACGCTTCAAAAATGTAAGGTTCACATTTTTTTTTTCAGAAAATTATGTTTAAAACATTTAATATAAATGTATAAAAAGTTTTATGGAAAAACAACACCTCTTTAGACAAGATTTGACATTTAACCGCTAGTTGCGGTGAACCGACATAAACAAAACTGGCAGTTTAAAAAATACAACAATATGAACATTCTGATTTTTTTACAGTAAGTATAACTTAATAAAGTCATAATTTTAGTGTCTACTCATTTTCTATAAATTAACTAACTGTTTAACTCAATCTTTGTTGAACCAAGCGTTACTCGAATCGTACACGGGCTAAAAATGTACAACATCGAAGTTGCTGAAATCTCAGACCTGGGAATAATATGTTTTTATGTACCTTATGTTTCTGGAAAATTTGGAAATGTAATTACAAGAGAATTTGTTTATTCAAACTATATTTTCAAGACTTACCGCTAAAACCTACAACAACTGTGACAACCGACATTGTTAACTTTTGGAAACCCAAGGCCAGATGTTTACAACCCAAATGATTATGTTACTGATAAGAATAAGTTATATAGTTTATATGGTCGTACGGTAACCCGCAACCGAGCATAAATCCCGAACTTGCTAAATATAGAAACTTTATTAAAAACCCGGTCAAGTAAAACGAGATAACTGACACATTTAGAATTTAAACTAAATACTTGAACACATATCACCAACATTATAGCTTGTATAAGTGTAAACTTTTCATAAAAGGAAACTTTATCTACTGGGAACTTAACACTTGGGCCAATGCTTAGAGTTAAATACCCGTTTCACCATTGAACCTTTGTTAATGTTAAAACTAGTTGTAAGTCCCGAATCTGGATCACTACAATTATGATATCAATATAACAAGTATAGGTGTGGAATACCTATACTCGGTGATTCAAGAACACGAAGTTAACACAAGACGAGAACACAATATTGCTTCAAAACACACGTATATATTAAAAAATACGTCGGGTGCTTAAGCACTTACAATACTTGATCACAATAACTAGGAATGAACAACCAAACCCTATACATCATAACACCTATATATAGGGATACCAACAACCTGGCCGGCCCAAACAACCAAAAGCCCACCGAGAACACATAGGTGTTCTCGGCTCACATACAAACCCAAAACCCCAAGCCCAAATCAAGTTAAACTAAATACAAACTAAGCTCAAACCACAAAATTAGGCCCAACAATCTCCCCCTTAGTTTGTAGCTTTGTCTTTTAATCATGCTCCATGTAATCAATGTCAGCATCTTTCAAAGCGCCTGCCCAAAAGTTACATCGGATAATAGTGGCTACCATACTTGTGAATTCTTTAGCAGCTGTTTCAAAAATCGGATAGCAACTATCTGAAAAGTACTAAGCGTCTTGATGTCTCTTTCTCCCAGCTTTAATAAGTCTCTTGGATCAACAAATCGGTACTGACCCTTTCCCTTTTCCAGCTTAATAACGACAGTGGCAGTGACGCTATCATATATCCAGAATCTCATGTTATCCAAGGTGCCGTCTGGAATCTTTTCAGGAACAGGAATGTGAGTAGCTTTGTTTGTTTCTGGCCACATGACGTTAACCATAGTTTTTCTATTCCTCGGATCTTGAACCCCCTTTGCTTTCTTCAAAAAGGATTCAGCAGTCTTTATATTTGGGAAGCCTCGATCAACTTGTCTTTTCAGAAATTCCCAGAAGTCTATACCTCTTTTGTCATTAGTTGGATTGGTTAATGGAGAATTGATTAGATCACTTAAATCCACTTTAGTCCAGGAACCAAAGTCTTTCATCTTCTTATAGTATTCGGTGACTCCTTACTTCCTCTTCACCCACCACATATTTTTATCCACATCAAAGCCCCACGACAGAACTCCCGATCGATCACCATATTTATCATTAAAACCCTTTTGAAATTCAATAACAAACCTGTCTGGATGATCCGATGACTCAACATTCTGATTTGAGTTTTTCATCACCAGCAGCTTTTTCTTTCCCTTTTCAAGTATATTCTTCTTAATTCTGTCAGATTTCTCCTTGGATATGGGAGGGGCATTCATGTAATGTTGCAGCGATTCCGATTCATCAATGTTGTTAACAGGACGAGTAGTAGAACTATTTCCTTGGCTTACATTTGGTACTTTAGAAGCTACATCATCACTGCCTTTAAATTCATCTCCAAAATTTTGAAATAGCTTTTGTTGGAGGTCAAGATATAGTGCAGTTAATTCTCCCATGTTGGACTATAGTTCTTTGATCTTGGAATCTTTATCACAATTACCTGCTTCCAACTCTTGAATACGAACATCTTTGACTACCGAATCATGTTCGAGTTCAAAAACCCGACGTTGTAATGCATGAACACCCATAGGAGCATCTTCAAGAACCACACCTTTACCTTTATTATGAAGATAAGCTTCCTGCATAGCCAGAATCTAGGCTACCTTGTCTGACGTACTGGAGCTTGACTGACCCTGAGTGTCTGGGCCAGATGAATCGGAGGGATTATCGCTAGTGTTGAATTGTGGAATATCTGTCTCAAAATCAAAATCATCACCAAAATCACTAGTCAATAAATCATGAAATGATGGCTCAGCAGTAGATGTATCTTGTTCAGCTTGTACTTCTGGGGCAGGTGTCTCAGGTTGAATAGTATGTTGAACTGGGTTGTTTGTTTCATCTGTAGTTGGTGTAGCGGTTGTTTCAGATTCATTTATCAGCATGCCAGGCCTCGGGTCTTTCTTTCTTTGTTTATGAGGACCGAGGTCTGTAGCTGGATCCTCAGCTATGTCTTCTACATCAATTTCAGCAACAGTCCGAGGAGGCTTCTACATCACAGCTTCCGAAACACTTAAGTTTTCAGTACTTGGAGGGGTATCTGACTGACGGTGTTCAGTCTCATCATCTTCATCATCATAAATCTCGAAGTTGCAATACGTAGTTGATTTGGTACCGCGTGTTCATCAGCAACCTGAGCCAAAGCAGGCTCAGCTTCTGTCTTAGCAAATCGTCCAAATTTTACCAGATCATGAAGACCCCGATAAACAATCTTGGCACCTTTCCTGTTTTGCTTCATCAACCAAAGGTATTGGGTCCCAATGACTTCATATCCAAGGTCTCAACAGACTTAATCAGTGCGATGTAATGAGAATCAAAGATCATCTGTAGGAACCTTGGATACATTAAGAACATATCCTTCTTCTTTGCCTTTAGGTTGCTCATCATTTCATTGAAGACAAACTTGGAATAATTGTAATTCCAATCCATGATCAGAGCAACAACAGCAGACTTCTGAGTGTGACTGATCTCATATGAACCTCCCTTCCTTCCCGATATGCATGTAAAGAACGTGTGAAAAAGGTATCTTCAATACGGGTGGAACAACTTCTTGATTGCAGAAGGATAGGTACCTTCGTAACCCATTCTTGTAAGAACTTCAGTAACTTTAGTAGCAGCATACTCTGTCGGGTAATTAGGTTGATCCCCGAACATGAGAACTTCTCTAATAATCGTCTCTGTGATAACAATGGGCATCTTTTGTACTTTGGAGTCAATAGACATGGCTCCATCTGGTCCTTGTGAGTTGATTGACGCATTATTCCAAAAATCGGAGATCATCTTCTTGCATATGACAGGATTCTCTCGTAGTGCATGAGAGATCCTGCAGGTGTTGAGTCCGACTATCATCGATTTGAATTCCTTGTGGGTCATAGGTGGATCATATAAGTATCCAGCCACGTTGTGCGAGTCAGCAAACTTTAACGGATTCTGATAAGCCATTTCTGCACCAAACGGATCAAGTTAGATAGCCAATATATTAATTTGATAATATTTAACAAATTTGTCCACGGATTATAAGGAATTTTGGCCAAAAATTTGAACAGGTCCAACAGAGAAGTATAACACAGCCCAAATTCACAACTTAGTATTGGTCTGGGCCAAACAGTGAGAATTAGGCCCAGATGGAGAATACGAAGCCCAGCTAGATAGATTTCGGTCAACATGGAGTGTCTTCGGTCAATGAAAGTCAGAACAGCCGAGAACAGGAGTTCTCGGTTACTTGGCCGAGAACATGAGTTCTCTGTCAGTGCAAGGTGTTCTCGGTCAACAATAGTCAACCGAGAACCTTTTGACAGCTGGAGACAGAAAACCCTTTGGGTTTCTTCTTGGAAGTTGTGCAATTCATCTTCAACCCACCGAAAACTCAGCCAAAACCTCCATAAAACCTGCAAATTGATTAGAACCAGACAGCCGAAACCCATAGACCCATATTAAACCCTAAGTTGTCCATTCAAAAACCCTAATTGCTTATAGGTTCCATGAAATCGGTTTCACAGCTTAAGTTAAGCCCCTGCCAGAATCGAACTTCCATAACACCTTTGACTATACCTGTCAAACAACAAAATACACTTTGAGGATGATTAGAGAAGATGAATTGGATCTCAGCTTAGTGGTTTGAAAGAGAGAAAACTTTTAGTAATTTGGATAATGTTATTGAAAGATAACTCAACTTTTATTATATTAACCCTAACCCGGGCCGAGAACCAAAGGGAACATGGACTTGAGAAAGGCCCAACAAGTTTAAGTAACCCAAAGATGATTAGAAGCAAGTTAAGCCCAAATTAAAACTAGATTATTCAAACGTTTCGAGGGGAGTAGTTCCAGAAAAAATAACTGAGATGAACAAGACAAATCAAAAATTAAACAAAAATAAAAAAAAAACATTAGAATACACAAAACTCCCTTTAATTTAAAAATCGGGATCAAATTTAAGTTTTAGTAAAGCGCTACCCTTTTATGAAAAGATCCGAACATGGAATCATATTGTTTAAGAGGCTGTCAAAAGGATTCATGTTCAGCGTTATTATGACATAAAGAATCAGGTTGATAGCAGGTATAACATACTTAGCATGATTTTCAATGCATCAATGATATGATTAAGGTTCAGTTCATGTAAGGCCCCGTTACCGGTAACCCTACTTTCGTGTTGGATTTACTCATAAACACAGTTCTAACTATCAGAGTTGATTAAAACATTTACGTGGAAAATAAAACTTTCATAAAACATTACAATATTTCACAACTTGTCCCAAAACATCCCTTGTCTTCCACATTAAAACATTAAAATTAAAACATCGCAAGTCTTCAGATGCCAGACTCCTGTTCAGTGCCATGTGTCTCCTCAAGCGAGCTGCCTCATCCTACTCACCTGCGTGCATACTAAAAGTCAGCTACGCTGAGTGAGTTCTAGTTAATCACATAATCATACAATACCTTCTTACATTTCATACTTAATCTCTTAACTTTCTTTCATATACACCTAAGTGCTCTTACCTTCATTTTTACTTTCTTACTTTCTTTACATACATAATCATGCGTTCATTTTTACCTTCATACTTTCCTTACATACATAATCATACTTTTTAAAGAGCCTTTCGCCCTATAACCTCACAGATATTATAAGGGTCTGGTCCCTTGTTTTCGAATATTAGAAGGGTTCGATTCCCTAACATCACAAATATTATAAGGGTCTGGTCCCTATCATCACAGATATTATAAGGGTCTGGTCCCTAGTTTTCGAATATTAGAAGGGTTCGATTCCCTAACATCACAGATATTATAAGGGTCTGGTCCCTATCATCACAGATATTATAAGGGTCTGGTCCCTAGTTTTCGAATATTAGAAGGGTTCGATTCCCTAATATCACAGATATTATAAGGGTCTGGTCCCTTGTTTTCGAATATTAGAAGGGTTCGATTCCCACTTCGTTACCATACAACCATACATCATACCTCAAGTATTATTAGGGCTCGGTACCCTTTTCGTAACCATACAACCATACATTATCATTTCTTTCTTCTATTATCACTACCATGCTCATATACATAACATCCATAACATTCTTACCTATAACTAGCGTTACAACCTGACAGTACGTGCAATATCCGAAGATCGTTCACGTACCATCAAGCAATCATTCTTACATAACACATA
The DNA here is from genome assembly GCF_021521415.1 of Bidens hawaiensis. Taxonomy (NCBI): domain Eukaryota; kingdom Viridiplantae; phylum Streptophyta; class Magnoliopsida; order Asterales; family Asteraceae; genus Bidens; species Bidens hawaiensis. The sequence continues at coordinate 27,745 of NW_027494537.1, read as the reverse complement.
TATCACATAGGGCATACACTTAACACTTAGGATAAATGTATTAACAACACATCAAGTATGCACACAGCCCCGAAAACATAACAAGGAATGGGGCTAGAAACTCACCTGAACACGGTTACGTTCATCGTTAATCGTAATTCCTTTCTTCAGTTGTGCACGGCTGACTGTATAACAAGTATACGTATCAATTAACTATCACTTCTCATAATGTATTTCTATCTTTATATGACCCACAACGAACGGGGGTCCGGGGGCAGCGCCCCTGGCAGCGGGGTCTAGGGGCGGCAGCCCCTAGCAGGGTCCAAGGGGCAGAGCCCCTGGCTGGGGTCGAGCTGCCAGGTCAGCTTGGAAAAATTTTATTTCCATTAACTGTCTTAACACATTTTTCATTAGATTTTTAATTTATTTTCTAAACGAACTTGGCTTTAGGCGAAGTTAAACCTCAGGCGAACTTAGCTTTAGGCGAAGTTAAACCTCAGGCGAACTTAGCTTTAGGCGAAGTTAAACCTCAGGCGAACTTAGCTTTAGGCGAAGTTAAACCTCAGGCGAACTTAGCTTTAGGCGAAGTTAAACCTCAGGCGAACTTGTCATCAGGCGAACTTAAACCTCAGGCGAACTTGTCATCAGGCGAACTTAGCTTGCAGGCGAAGTTCATCGCTTGAAGGCGAAGTTGCCCAGATGAAGGCGAAGTTGCCCAGACAGCCTGCTGTTTGGTTTCTGTCCAACATTTCGAGCGATTTTAACACCCCCGCTATGGTTCAATATCACCCACTACGCTTCCCGACCATTTCCGGTCACTTAACACTAAAAAGCTTGGATCTTTAAACTTCAAAGTTCAAGAATCTTACCTTTTTGAGCTTGTTAGATCTTGTTTCCTTGCTTAATCACAACCAACCGCTCTCTCTTCTCTCTCGGATCTTGGTCTCTCTCTCTACAGCTCTCGGCCTCTCTCTCTCTCCTCGGATCTCGGCCGCCGGTCGGCTTGTGTATGGGGTGTGTGTGTGTGTTTTGGAAGTGTGAAGGAATAGATGTAAATGAAGATATTTTTGGGTTTAGGGGATATTTATATCCCTTAAATCCCATTCTCATTTAACCCGTCTCAATTAATCCAAGTCCCTGATCCGCTCCTACCCGATATTAATAATTAAAAACGCGAAATCATTAACATAACTTTCTTTATTCAACATTATAAATTTTAGGATGTTACAGTTCAGCATAAAGCTTAGATGGACATCACTCATGGACCTGTGGTGCCTCCTATCTCATCTCAAAGTGTATTTGGCTTTACGCAGATCACCCCAATTTGACTCCAACCCCCTAGTGCTTGATCAAAATATTTTAATAAAGACAGAAATTTTAGGCTTTAAGGTTGAACGTTGGACTTAGTGCCAGCAAACTGACAAGCCTTTCATTCGAGACATGACAGGTGCCCACGTCTCTGTAGTTATAGTTTAACCCTTTAAACCTCTCAAAATAGTTTTAATAATAGGTAAATAACTTAAATAAATCTTTTGCTGATTTTTTTAAACATAACTGCACAATATTTTTGGTGATCAAGACACTAACGGGCTCGTGTATGACTGTGGAATTGCTTTTCTGCCTATCATTCGGAGAGATGTATCTGGAGACATGCACCTGTCTTCAAAATAACTCTCCACATTAAGTTTAGCAATTTTAGTTTATATCACTTCAACTTTTACGCACCATGGAAAGCTACCATACAATATCAATGACTGTTCAAAAGCCTTTTAAGCTTAATAACTTCACCCGTTAGGCACACAAAAACAATTTATCTATCACTTTCCAAAGGTTGGATCAATTTTCATTTGAAAACATTTTGAGGCTTCTAAAAAGCGGTTAACTGAATAGTAATATCATTTCCCATGGAGTCACATTAAACAAATGTGTTAAGTATTCAGTCACCCCGGTCACTGGTAAGCTTTTAGGTAAATGGCTGTCTTGTATGACCACAAGTGGTTAACCGGACCAACCATGCATAGATATGCATTTCCTGCCAGCTCAGAGTTACCGACATAATTTTAAGTGAAAGAGCACAAAACACGAAAAAACATCATAGTCGCCCCGGGTGCTTTCAGTCGTTGGGTAAATGGCTATCCTGTGAAACTATAAATAGAACACCGGACCAACCATATACGAATATATGTCCTTCAAACTTGAGCAACCGACATAATTTTAAGCGAAAATGAATTTTGAAAAACAAAATCAACGCACCCACACTATTTTTGACTTTTTAATTTTTTTAAATAAAGACAACGCACACACACTATTTTTGACCTTTTTGATATTTTCTCTCCCTATATTTGTGCAAGCTAAACAAAAATGTACAAATTTATTCCCAAAAAGACTCAATCCTTGAAACAGAGCATTTTAAGAAAACCAACAAGCACATTAAATTTTGTTGTTCCGACCGGTTTAGTAAATAAGCCCGCCACATTGTTATCAGTGTGCACTTGTTCAAGATGAATCAGTTTTCGATCGAAACAGTCACGAATAAAATGAATTTTAACATCGATGTGCATGGTTTTGGAGTGTTGAACGGGATTTTTACAATGGCAATGGCTGCATCATTATCACAGAAAATATGAGTGTCAAGAAATTCCAAACCGTAATGCAGCAGTTGGTTTTGCATCCAGATAACCTGAGAGCAGCAGGCAGATGCAGCAACATACTCCGCTTCGGCAGTCGAAGTAGACACCGTCTGTTGTTTCTTGCACTGCCATGAAATGAGACGGTCTCCTAGGAACTGGCAACCAACTGACGTGGATTTCCTGTCAATGTCATATCCACCATAATTGCTATCAGCAAAAGCATAAAGATCAAATTCTGATTGTTTGGGATACCAAAGACCTAACTTTGGTTGTCTCTTCAGATATCTAAAAATACGTCTAACAGCAATTAAATGAGAGAGTTTAGGATTAGCCTGGAACCGAGCACACTAGCAGACTGCAAACAAAATGTCAGGACGACTTGCTGTCAGATACATCAGAGACCCGATCATCGATCTGTAGTATGTTTGATCTACGGGACTCCCATCAGGATCATATGACAGTAGTGGTCTTTCCACCATGGGAGTATTGGCACTCTTTGAATCTTGAAACTCGAACTTTACTAGCATATCCTCAACGTACTTCCCTAAGATTCCTTCTGAGCTTTGACGAACCTGTAGCCCCAGAAATGTAGTCATCTCACCCAAGAAACTCATTTCAAACCTCTTCTTCATTACACCCTCAAATTCTGTACACAACTCAGTGCTGGTGGATCCAAAAATGATGTCGTCAACATAAATCTGGATGAGAATCAAATCTTTTCTGACAGTTTTCCGGAACAAAGTTTGATCGATGGTTCCACGCTTGTACCCATGATCAAGAAGATGCTTGGTCAGTGAAGCATACCACGCCCGAGGAGCCTGATGTAACCCGTACAAGGCCTTGTCTAGCTTGTAGACATGATTTCGTTTCTTAGAATCAACAAAACCCGGCGGCTGATCAACATAAATCTCCTCCTTAACCTCACCATATAGAAACGCAGTCTTGACATCCATCTGATATACTGTGAACCCCATATATGATGCTTAGGCCAGAAAAATTCTAATTGCCTCAAGTCTAGCCACTGGAGCATAGACCTCTGTGTAATCTAACCCCTCAACCTAACGAAACCCGCGAACTACCAATCGTGCCTTGTTTCGAACAATAACCCCGGTGTCATCTTGCTTGTTTCTAAAAACCCATCTTGTATCGAGAGCTTTCTTTCCTTCCGGCAGTTTAACCAATCTCCATACCTTTAACTTATCAAACTAATTCAGTTCTTCATGCATAGCATCAACCCAACTAGGTTCTTGAAGAGCCATCTCAACATTCTTTGGCTCGATTTGAGAAATGAAACAGGAAAACATACAACTGTTTATGTGTCCGGTCTGACTTCTGGTGGACATACCTGCTTCAATGGGACCTATAACATTTTCAATCGGATGATCTTTCTGAATTCTTGATGGAATTAACTTATCAGAGACATCACCGGTAGATTGAAGATTTGAGAAGTTTTCAATTTCATCAACAAGAGGGTTCTTCCATCCAGATGTCACCGTACTGTGAGAGTACAAGGTGCTGGCGACATATTCGTTTGGAATGTCATCAGGAAACAATGTGCCCCCGAAGATCTGACGAATAGAACTCTCTCCCTCAACATCAGCTGCATTTTCAGTCACGTTTGGCGAGCATTCTGGTTCTGGAGTTTTGTTGGACTGATTGTCAGTGGCAGGTGAAGCATGATTCAGTTCTGTAACATCATCATCAATCAATGGAGAAATATGAGATACATTATGTGGATTTTCCTTTGCAACTTCCACTGTGGGACCACATAGCGGTTCAGTGCTGAGGACTGGAAACACATTGAATGGTTTGAAAAATTCATTATAGTCAAATAACCAATCGGGACCAACACGAGCATCAGTCTCATTTTCTTCCAGCCAACGAACCTCAAAGACTCTAAAATTTGTTTGGTGGACTTGTTGTAAACCCTGTAAGCTGTATCTCCCGCATACCCAACAAAGTAACACTCATCGGCTGCCGCCCCAAACTTTGGAGTGGTTTCGAGGTTCAGTAAAGTGCACGGACAGCCAAAAGCTCTGAAATGTGCAACAGTAGGTTGATGACTGTAAACAATCTCATAGGGTGTCTTCATCTTCGATTTGTTGATTATCACCCGATTCTGAACATAACAAGCCGTGTTAACAGCTTCTGCCCAAAAGAACAGTGGAAGTTTGGAATCACACAGCATTGTTCTTGCAGCTTCGATAAGAGTTCGGTTTCTTCTTTCAGCCACACCATTTTGTTGAGGAGTTCGTGGGGCGCTGTACTGACGAAGAACCCCCTTTTCTGAGCAGAAATGATTCAAAGTCGCATTCTTGAACTCTGTTCCATTGTCACAACGGATTCCCTTCAGCTTTAGATTCAGTTGATTTTCCATGAGCACAACGAACTTCTTGATAAGATATGCGGTTTCACTCTTATTTGACAAGAAAAATACCCATGTAAAATATGAGTAATCATCAGTAATAACGAGACAATAAGAGCTACGAGACAGACTCCGAACATGAAATGGCCCGAAAAGGTCCATGTGAAGTAGTTGAAAAACAGATGAGATGGTATTAATCAATTTTAGCTTGTGAGTTTTTCGTTGATGTTAGCCCAAAGCACAAGCCACACATTTTTTAACAGTCACAAAATCCTTGATTGGTAAACCACACACTAAATTGTTTTTAGCAAGACGATTCAGATTTTTTGTATTAGCATGACCAAGCCGACGATGCCAAAGCATCGCATTATGTTCTGACACTTTTGAAAACAAGCATGTTATTTCGTCAGGAACATTTTTATTCATGTCGATCACATACGTATTATCTTTTCGTTGTGATCGAACAAGAATCCAGTCTTCTGGTATGATTATACCATGTTTCAGAGTTAAGCACTCCTTTTTAGTAAAGTGAGTTGAAAAATCTTTGTCACAACTTTGTGACACGCTCAAAAGACTATGCTTCAATTCTTGAACAAAATTAACATTTTCAAACTTTAAAACACTGTTACTTACAGTACCCTTCTGAGTGATCTTTCCTTTTTCACCTCCCGCTAAAGACACGTACCCACCGTTAAATGTTTGAATGTCGTGTAGCTGGGTAATGTCCCCTGTCATGTGCCTGGAACAGCCACTATCAACATACCAAGGTCTGATGATATTCCTCCATAGCTGTCCCTGCACAAGGCGCGGGATTAGTTAGTTTTTGGTACCCAGTCCATACTTACACTGGGTGACCCTGACTCATCTACAGTTGTCACAAATTGCCATAACATATCCTTTTGATCATCAAAAATAGATTTTGCTAAAGCTTTCGCCGGAGATTTAGGCAACCATCTATGTCTGTGTGACTTGGAGTTATATGTACGAATGGTTGTCGTAACCTCCGGTGATTTGGACGTGGGAGGAGACGAATCCGCCCTTTTCTCCTGTTTGGGTTTAGTCTTAGTGTTTATATTAGAATTTGAATTTGAGACATCTTTTTTGACCATTCTTTTGGACATGTTAAGTTTGGTCTGATGAGGACTAAACCTGCAAGATTTGTTTCGATTCCAATCATCGTCAAAGGAACTAGCTAGATAATGCCTGAAACCTTGCATGTACACATTATGAGGCACATATGGCATATTCCTTTGATAAAATCCATGGTAAGGAATGTACGGATGATGTGGACAATTTCTGGCAATATGACCAGGAGTGCCACAGTTAAAACATGTCTGACGTTTTATGAAAAAATCATTATGGGCAGCTCCTTGTCTGTACTGGTTGTGTGGACCAGTCTGCTTAGATTTGCGAGAATTCATGTTCCCATTTTTGAACTTATCACCTTGTTTGTCATTAGAGCATCCCTCCTTAACGAACTTAGGTGCAACATATTTTTCTGATGTTTTTGAAATTTTTGAAGTTTTAGGTTTATTAGAAACCACATTATTAGAGTTTAAAGTTTCAACCGAGTCAACCACACAAGTATCCTTGCTCTTTAAAACAAAGCCCACACAAACAGTTGGAATAACAGAATTCAAAACAGGAAGTACTAAAGAAACATTAGAAACAAAATTATTATCAAAATCAAAGCTAGGGTCATCATCCTCATCAGTCCACTCCTTCACAATTACTTTTTCTGCACATGAAGTAGATACATTAGAAACGTTCATATTTAAGGTGGACGGACCAGCACTCGCAGAACTGGTCTCACTACCTTTGTTTTGTTTACCATACTTCATATCCTTTATCTTTTCTTCATGTTCCTTGGTGACAGGGGTAGGAACATAATTGTGGTTATACGATGGGGGAACTTGACTGAATCATATCCCCTCACCTTCATTTTCTTTCCACCACAGTTGGTTTTCAATCATTGAGTTGACTACTTTACTGGAGCCTTCAAATTTTTTAAAATTAAACTCAGCCTTTTCAAACTTGCTAGTTAGATTTAAGATTTATGACTTGGAGGCTTCCAGTTTAGCAGTTAATTCAACGATTTCTTGTTGGGCATCTAGATAATGACAGCCTTTTATACTAAGATCAGACTTAAGTTTTTTAATATCCTTGTTTTGAGCTTCTATTTTGTCTATAAAACGCTTTTCATTTTTCTTAAGTTTAAAGTTCTCTGATTTTATTCTTTTCATATCTCTACTTAGACTGTCATTATGAAGCTTGTACATTTCTATTTTCTCAACACAATTTAAGGAGCATGGTTGAAAACGTACCTCAGATGAATCCGAATAAGTGAACGCCATGTATGCAAACTGGAGCTCCTTGACCTTCTCCTCAGCAGTGTTTTCTTCTTCAGAGTCTTCAACAGTTACGAAATTTGCAGTCTAATTTCCAATGTTTAGCGCAGCCATCTGACCTTCCCAAGAAAACGTTTGAGCAACCATACCTCTTTCTCCATTACCCGAACTACCTCCACCTTCACCCCGAGCATTTCCAACTAGAACCAAAGCCCTTTCTGTATTCTCATCCTTAGCTAGATTAGTGCATTCACGAGCAAAATGACCCGGCTCGTGACAGTTGTAGCACCTTAGAGTCTCTTTGTTAAAGCCCACCTTTTGATTATTTGGCATGTTCCAATTATTTCTACCCGTCCTTTTGGTAAAATTCTTTGCACGGAAAACTGCCATGGAAATTTGCCACGAGATGTCCATTTCTTCAACATCATTGGGATGAATCTGATCTAGTTCAGCAGTGACCACAGGTTGAACCAAGTCTCCGGCGAGAAAAGCATGATAACAGTTCATAAAACCCACCATTAGAGATATATTCTCTTGAGTCTGTTTTGGTATAGTGGGAATCTGGCTGAAGTTATGACTTGGAGTAGTTTTACCAGAGTCATTTGTAGACTGACCAGATTTGGTGAAAAATGCAGGAGCTGGATTGGGCGAGTTGGATGATGATGATTAACCTAGAGTGGATGAAAACATCTGAAAGTTTCCCTGTGGTGTTTGCTGAGTAGGCTTGAACAGTGAGAAGCTATCTTGAGACATAAGAGCACTGTTAGAAGCAACGTTATATCCCACAGCAATGTAAGAACTAGCGTGATTTATTGCTCGCTGTTTATCGTCCATATCACAGGCTTTAATAGTGGCTATCATTTCATTCATGCTCATTCTGTTCAGATCCTTGGTCTTTTTGATAACCGCAACATTCATGTCCCAATATTTCGGCAGAGAGTTCACCAACTTGTTAATTTCTGAGGTTTGCAAAAAGATTCCTGCAGTTCTCATTTCAGTTACGAGAGATATAAACCTTTGAAGTTGGGATCCAATGTCTCTCCCAAAACATGACTGAACATATTAAACTTTTGTCACAACAGACCTTGGCGACTTCTCTTCATATCCTCATTTCCCTCATAAACTTCTATTAGTGCGGCCCACAACTCTTTATGTAAGTCCCGAATCTGGATCACTACAATATGATATCAACTAAACGAGTATTGGTGCGGTATACCAACACTCGGTGATTCAAGAACACGAAAAAGAATAGTAAGAGTAACACGGAATTGCTTCAAAACACACGTATATTATAAAATACATCGGGTGCTTAAGCACTTACAATGATCAATCACCAATACTTGGAATGAACAACTAGTTCTGCTCACCCACTCTCTAGATGGTGGCTCTCAAAGTGTTCAACTTCTCTCAATGTGAACTCAACTAGCAACACTAAACCCTATACATGTATTCTCTATATATAGGGAAGCTAACAATCAGGCCCAAAGTAAAGCCCAAAGCCCACCGAGATCCCTTAGTGATCTCGGTTTACATACATAGCCCAACACTAAACCCAATAAACACATAACTAAGTACAAACCACCAAATATGGACCCAACAATCTCCCCCTTGGTTTGTAGCTTCGTTCTTGTTTATTTCACTTCAGACTAGCCTAACTGAAATCCATAAGGATTTCGGTATTACACCAATGCAATTCTTCAACTCGTCTTCGTTTACATCACCTTAGTCTTGATCATGTCGTGGCCTTTTGATATGCGTCAGTCTAACCAAATTATGACCCAACAATCTTGCCCTTAGACTGATGCTTTCAAGATCTTCAGAATCTTTACTAGAACATAATCAGCAACTTCAATGATCAGCAACTTCAGCATCTGCATCCAATACTCTACCATCTCCCCTTGAACATGATCAGCAACTTCAGCATCTGCATCCAATACTCTATCATCTCCCCCTCTTTGATAGCATTATCCAATTTGAGTCTCAGATACTTCATATGCTTCCGTTGCAAGAAATCAGTCTTGAAAGAACAATCAACTTTGATAGAAAGATCAACCAAAATATTTTTTTGAAAACAATTAAATAAAACCAAATAAGACAGACATATTTTTGTAATTTTTATTTTTCAAATAATTTTTTTTTTTGGAATTTCTTGAAAAGACTTGAAATAAGATCATACCAGCTAAACCAACTATAACACAATAACCAATATCAGATTTCATTAGCTGAATGCAATTTTTTAAAACGATTTCTTAACACATTTGTTTCGACAAGAGTAATCAAGAAGTAAAAATAAAGTAAATGAAATAAAACAAAACCAAAAACAACAAATAAAACAAATTTAATAACCCGGTCTTCTTGTAATTTAGCTAAAAATTGGGATCAAATTTCAGTTTTGATAAAAACGCCGCCTTTTATGAAAAGATCCGAACATGGAATCATATCGTTTAAGAGGCTGTCACAAGGATTCATGTTCAGCGTTATTATGACATAAAGAGACAGGTTGATAGCAGGTATAACATACTTAGCATGATTTTCATTGCATCAGTGATATGAATTAGGTTCAGTTCGGCATAAAGCTTAGATGGACATCACTTATGGACCTGTGATGTCTCCTATTTCTTCTCAAAGCGTATTTGGCTTTCCCCAGATCACCCCAATTTGACTCCAACCCCCTAGTGTTTGATCAAAAGATTTTATATAGAAACAGGCTTAGATTTAAGGTTGAACGTTGGACTTAGTGCCAGTAAACTGACAAGCCTTTCATTCAAGACATGACAGGACTTACTTTTGTGCCCCCATCTCTGTAGTTCTAGTTTGACCCTTTAAGCCTTGTTTAAGAAATAACTTTAATAGTAATAAGTAACTGCAATCACGAAATTATATACATACTCATAATAAGGTTTTTTTATTTTTATTTTTTTCTCATTTTTTTTTATCTTTTTTTCCTTCTTTTGTTTCCCTTTTTTTATAATAATAAACATAATAGCACAATATTTTTGGTAATCAAGACACTAACGGGCTCATGTATGACTGGGTAATTGCTTTTCTGCCTATCATTCGGAGAGATGTATCTGGAGACATGCACATGTCTTCAAAATGACTCTCCACATTAAGTTTAGCAAATTTAGTTTATATCACTTCAACTTTTACGCATCATTGAAATCTACCATACAAATCAATGACTGTTCTAGAGCCTTTTAAGCTTAATAACTTCACCCGTTAGGCACACAGAAACAATTTATCTATCACTTTTCAAAGGTTGGATCAATTTTCATTTGAAAATGTTTTGAAGCTTCTGAAAAGCTGTTAACTGAATAAATATATCACTTTCCATAAAATTACAGAAGACACACATGTTAAGAACTCAGTCACCCCGGTCACTCTCAGTTTTCAGGTAAATGGCTATCTCGTATGACCACTAGTGGTTAACAGGACCAAACACATATGAGAATACGTGTCCCTCCAACTTGGAATTACCGACATAATTTTAAGTGAAAGAATTCAAAACACGAAAACACATCACAATCTCCCCAGATGCTTTCAGTCTTTAGATGAATGGCTATCCTGTAAATCTACAAGTAGATCACCGGACCAAACATATACAAGTATATGTTCTTCAAACTTGAGCAGCCGACATAATTTTAAGCGAGGGTGAAGTTTGAAAGACATAATTTTTTTATTAAACGCACACACACACTTTTTGAAATTTTTAATTTTCTCCCCCTTAATTTGTGCAAAAACTTTTATGTACAAATTTAACCTCAAAAAGACTCAATCGTCGAAACGTAATATTTAATAAAAACTTTTATGAAGTGTAATAGTCAGTCAACTGATGTACTATCATTTCTCATGCACGTTCAAGTCATTATCTCATTTTTGGGAAACAAAGTACACTATACTTGAAAAACTATACATGAACATATTTTTGTATATTTTTTATAAAAATTTAAAATTTTAAAATCTTTTTGATTGATCAATCTTTCATACCAAAGTAATACGGTTACCTTTTATCTTCAAGACATCATCTTTCATTTGTGAGAATCTCCCCTAGGAATAAGCTTGTTTTGAGATTCTGCATCCTTGCGAGTTGAATGTCTGGAACAAACCTTTTAATATGCAATGTATTCCCTGATTTGTTCCTACACACTTAGAGAGCAGATTAAAACATTCTATCACCCTAAAATCCTGTCCAGGCAAAAAATAATCCATTTCATGGTATAAAGATTTAAAAACAATGGATGTTTGCATGTCATGTGCCAGGAACAACCCATTGAATAAACAATGAATTTGTGGTTGTTCCTACACGCGTAGCGGGATTAGTTGGACATAGGAACCCAAGTCATAAATGTCTTGGGGTTTCCTTGAGCATCAACATAGTGACCTCTTGCCAACTCATATCATTCCCATCTTTAACAGAATAATTTGTTATGACAGATTCTGGTTGTTGAGTTTTAAGTTTCCAAGTCTGTTTTGGTTTAGTGAAATTAAAAGGAACAGACTTTGAAGTGGAGCAATTCGAATTTGAACTCTTAGAACTCTCAACACTCTTTGATTTCTGAAAATTTATTTTTCTTTTAACAGTTTCTAAATCATTTGAGTGCAAACCTTTCATATTAGCTTTGAATCCTTGAGTATCTGTGACCCATTGTACAGATACTCGTGGTTTTCTAAAATAAGAATTTTGTTTAACCACTGGATTCGATTGAAACTTGTTACCTTTCACCTGAGGAGCTTGTCTATTAACAGCACGGTAGTGACACTCCTTTGCCAAATGCCCGCCGTTCCCGCAGACGAAACACGCCTTCATCCTTCTTCTAATTTCAACGGAAGCACTTGCCTCATGTTGGAATTCCTTCTTAGGAAAGGATTTTCCATTCTTCTTTCCCCTTGGCACAGCCTTCTGATTTTGCTTGTAGTATGGAACATATAGACGATGGACACAATTTCTGGCTATATGTCCTGGCGTGCCACAGTGGTAACATGTTTGCCTCTTGATATAAGTAGCACCCGATGATTTATCAACACATGGAGATCCGTAGGATCTATGAGGACGAGACTGTCCTTGTTGTGCTGATTTGTTACGTGCCTTCCCTTTGTTGACACAACTCTGTGTATTATTATTAGTACAATTTTAAGTTGTGGTGTCATCTGATTTTGATGACACGTTAGAATGAGATTCATTTTCACTAGCCTGAACCCCTTTAGTATCAGAAGCAACATCATTTACTATATCTGCACATGAAGTAGAAGCATCAAAATTGGTCACGCATTTAAAAACAATCTTGATTTCCTCTAGGGATCCTGATCCAACAGTTTCAGATTGAACCTTTACCATACTTCATGTCTTTTATCCTTTCCTCCTGTTCTTTGGTGACAGGGGTAGGGACATAATTGTGGTTGTAAGGTGGGGGAACTTGACTATATCCTATTCCCTCACCTTCATTTACCTTCCAAATTTTTCGAAAAAATATGATCGCCAAAATTCTCAAGAAGAATGTCCCAGTCAAGAGAAGTGTGTAGGGAAAATTTCGTTCAAGACAAATTTTTTCGAATTTTCTGCCAAAATTTTGCCGAAAATCACCCGAAAAAAAATTGTTTTCGCCAAAATTTCCAAGGATGGATTTTTACTAATAAGGAGTATTCCGGAAAATTTTCTTCAAAATGACTCTCCACAGTAATTCAGCAAATTTAGTTTATATCACTTCAACTTTTACGCATCATGGAAAGCTACCATACAAATCAATGACTGTTCTAGAGCCTTTTAAGCTTAATAACTTCACCCTTTAGGCACACAAAAACAATTTATCTCACACATTCCAAAGGTTGGATCAATTTTCATTTGAAAATATTTTGAAGCTTCTAAAAAGTTGTTAACTGAATAGTAATATCACTTCCCAGAGTTAAAGAAGACAAACATCTTAAGAACTCAGTCACCCCGGTCACTCTTCAGTTTTCAGCTAAATGGCTATCCCGTGAATCTACACGTAGATCACCGGACCATACATATACAAGTATATGTTCTTCAAACTTGAGCAGCCGACATAATTTTAAGCGAGGGTGAAGTTTGAAAGACATAGATAAAATTTTATTATCAAACGCGCACACACTCTTTTTGAATTTTTTAATTTTCTCCCCCTAAATTTGTGCAAAAAATTTGACCGAAAGGAAAACTTTTATGTACAAATTTAACCTCAAAAAGACTCAATCGTCGAAACGAAGTATTTAATAAAAAAGTGTGATAGTCAGCCAACTAATGTACTATCATTTCTCATGCACGTTCAAGTCATTTTCTCATTTTCGGGAAACAAAATACACTATACTGGAAAAACTATACGGGAACATATTTTTTGTATTTTTTTTTAAATTTAAAATTTTAAAATCTTTTTGATTGATCAATCTTTCATACCAAAGTGATACGGTTACCTTTTATCATCAAGACATCATCTTTTCATTGTTAGAATCTCCCCTAGGAATAAGCTTGTTTTGAGATTCTGCATCCTTGCGAGTTGAATGTCTGGAACAAACCTTTTCATATGCAATGTATTCCCTGATTTATTCCTACACACTTAGAGAGCAGATTAAAAACGTTCTATCACCATAAAATTCCCGTCCAAGAAACAAATAATCCATTTCATGGTTTAAAGATTTAAAAACAATGGATATTTGCCCTGTCATGTGCCTGGAACAACCCATTTAATAAACAATGAATTTGTGGTTGTTCCTACACGCATAGCGGGATTAGTTGGACATAGGAACCCAAGTCATAAATGTCTTGGGGTTCCCTTGAGCATCAACATATGTGACCTCTTGCCAACTCATATCTTTCCCATCTGTAACCCGAATCTAGATCACTATAATATGATATCAACTAAACGAGTATTGGTGCGGAATACCAACACTCGGTGATTCAAGAACACGAAAAAGAATAGTAAGAGTAACACGGAATTGCTTCAATTCTTGAACAAAATTAACATTTTCAAACTTTAAAACACTGTTACTTACAGTACCCTTCTGAGTGATCTTTCCTTTTTCACCTCCCGCTAAAGACACGTACCCACCGTTAAATGTTTGAATGTCGTGTAGCTGGGTAATGTCTCATGTCATGTGCCTGGAACAGCCACTATCAACATAACAAGGTCTGATGATATTCCTCCATAGCTGTCCCTGCACAAAGCGCGGGATTAGTTAGTTTTTGGTACCCAGTCCATACTTACACTAGGTGACCCTGACTCATCTACAGTTGTTACGGATTGCCATGACATATCCTTTTGATCGTCAATAATAGATTTTGTTGAGTCTTTTGCCGGAGATTTAGGCAACCATCTATGCCTGTGTGACTTGGAGTTATATGTACGAATGGTTGTCGTAACCTCCGGTGATTTGGACGTGGGAGGAGACGAATCCGCCATTTTCTGCTGTTTGGACTTAGTCTTAGTATTTATACTAGAATTTGAATTTGAAACATATTTTCTGACCATTCTTTTGGACCTGTAAGGTTTGGTCTGATGAGGACTAAACCTGCCAGATTTGTTTCGATTCCAATCATTGTCAAAGGAACTAGCTGGATAATGCCTGAATCCTTGTCTGTACGCATTACGAGGCATATATGGCATATTCCTTTGATAAAATCCGTAATAGGGAATATACGGACGATGTGGACAATTTCTAGCAATATGACCAGGAGTGCCACAGTAAAAACAAGTTTGACGTTTTATGAAAAACTCATTTTGGGCAGCTCCTTGTCTGGACTGGTTGTGTGGACCAGTCTGCTTAGATTTGCGAGAATTCATATTCCCCTTTTTAAACTTATCACCTTGTTTGTCATTAGAGCATCCCTCCTTAACAAATTTTGGTGCAACATATTTTTTGATGTTTTTGAAATTTTTGAAAATTTGTTTTTATTAGGAACTACATTATTAGAGTTTAAAATCTCAACCGAATAAACCACACAAGAATCCTTGCTCTTTAAAACAGATCCCACACAAACAGTCAGAATATCAGAATTCAAAACTGGAAGTTCTAAAGAAATATCAGAAACAACATTATTATCAAAATCAAAACACGGGTCGTCATCCTCATCAGTCCATTCCTTCACAATTATTCTTTCTGCACATGAAGTAGATACATTAGAATCGTTCATATTTATAGTAGACAAACCAGCATCAGCAGAGCTGGTTCCATCACCTTTGACCTGTTTACCATACTTCATATCCTTTATCTTTTCTTCCTGTTCTTTGGTGACAGGAGTAGGGACATAATTGTGATTGTATGGTGGGGGAACTTGACTGAATTCTATCCCCTCCCCTTCATTTTCTTTCCACCATAGTTGGTTTTCAATCATTGATTTGACTACTTTACTGGAACCTTCGAATTTTTTAAAATTAAATTCTGCCTTTTCAAACTTACTAGTTAGATTTAAGATTTCTAACTTGGAAGCTTCCAGTTTAGTAGTTAACTCAGCAATTTCTTGTTTGGCATCACAATGGTGACAGCTCTTTATGCTAAAATCAGACTTAAGTTTCTTAATGTCCTTGTTAAGAGATTCAATTTTGTCTAAAAATCCCTTTTCATTTTTCTTAAGTTTGAAACTCTCTGATTTTATTCTTTCCATATCTCTACTTAGACTGTCATTATGAAGTTCATACATTTCTATTTTCTCATCACAATTTAAAGAACATGCTTGAAAACGTATCTCATATGAATCTGGAGAAGTGAATCCCATGTATGCAAACTGGAGCTCCTTGACCTTCTCCTCAGCAATGTTTTCTTCTTCCGAGTCTTCAACAGTTGCGAAATTAGCAGTCTGATTTCCAATGTTTAACGCAACCATCTGATTTTCCCAAGAGAACGTTTGAGCAACCATACTTCTTTCACCATTTCCCGAACTACCTCCAGTTTCACCCCGAGCATTTCCAACTGGAACCAAAGCCCTTTCCGTATTCCCATCCTTAGCCGGATTAGTGCATTCACGAGCAAAATGAGCCGGCTCGTGACAGTTGTAACACCTGAGAGTCTCTTTGTTAAAACCCACTTTTTGGTTATTTGGCATGTTCCAGTTATTTCTACCCGTCCTTTTGGTAAACTTCTTTGCACGGAAAACCACCATGGCGATTTGCCAAGAAATGTCCATTTCTTCGACATCATCAGGATGAATCTGATCTAATTCAGTAGCAACCATGGATTGAACCAAATCTTCGGTCAGAAAAGCATGGTAACAATTCATAAATCCCGCCATTAATGTTATATTCTCCTGAGTTTCCTTTGGTATAGTGGGAATCTGGCTGAAGTTCTGACTTGAAGTGGTTTTACCAGAATCATTTGTAGACTGACTAGATTTAGTGAAGAATACTGGGGCTGGATTAGGTGAATTAGATGATGATGATGATTGACCAAGGGTGGATGAAAACATCTGGAAGTTTCCCTATGGTGGTTGTTGAGTGGGCTTGAACAGTGAAAAGCTATCTTGCGACATGAGAGCACTGTTAGACGCAACGTTATATCCAGCAGCACTATAAGAACTAGCATGATTTATGCCCGTTGTTTATCATCCATATCACAGGCTTTAATAGTAAAAATCATCTCAGTTATGCTCATTCTATTAAGATCTTTAGTCTTTTTGATAACAGCAACATTCATGTCTCAATTCTTTGGCAGAGAATTCACCAACTTGTTGTTAATTTCTGAGGTTTGTAGAAAGATTCCAGCAGTTCTCATTTCAGTTACAAGAGATATAAATCTTTGAAGTGTCTCTCCCATAAAATGATTAAACATGTTAAACTTTTGTCTCAACAGATCTTGGCGACTTCTTTTCATATCCTCATTTCCTTCATAAACCTCTATCAGTGCGGCCCACAATTCCTTAGCTGTTTGGAGTTCTCTAAACTGAAGGGCAATCTCGGGTGAGAGTGCCATGGTTAGAGTTGAGAGAGCTTTCTCATCTTCTTCAACCTTAGCAAAATCATCATCATAGTCAGCAATCGGCTTTACAAGAACCTCGTCTGAATTTTCTCTTTGAAAAGTGATCATTTGAGGTCCCCTCACAATGTTTCTCCAAATTTTCGCATCTTTCATTTTGGCATAGTGTTAGAAACAGAATTTCCATTCACTGAACCCCTCATGGGACAATAAGCGGGGTATACGGGTAGCAGTGCCCATGATGGAATTAAGTTCTTGGTGAAGTGACAAGTTAATAGAGCTGCTACCATTAGTTAACTAGCCATTGCAAATAGGTTACTGATTGTTTAAGGTTACTGATTGTTTTAGGTCCAATTAAAAATAAGTCCAATAGCTAAGTCCAAGAAAACAAGCCCAAAAAAACAAACTGGACTGAGTATATAGTGACACGTTGACCGAGAACTGAAAATTGACCAAACTTTTGACCGAGAACTCAGGTATTATAAGTTTTGACCGAAAACTCTGGAGTTGACCAGAGATAGACTGTAACGATTCCGGCAAATTCAGGTATACCCTAGCCGGAATATACCATTTATGTGTTATTTAATACTGAATATATAAATTATAATGTGTTTATACGAGTATATAAGATTCACAAGTATGAATTATACTCGAATGTACAGCTAGTCGTATTGGAATTACGATTAACCGATGAACGATTATTGAAACCCGATCGAATCGGGGATTACATTATAGACGAAATATATGATGTTTAGTAAGGTTTACGAAGTATTAAGGCTACGGGATAAGTGAATTATAGCACAGAAAAAGGATTTCGATTTATTGGTACGTCGGTACGATAAACGAAACCTTTAACATCAAACCAAGCAAGAGAAGATCGATCAAGCCGAAAAAGATGCACAATGACCGACAATATGATGTGTTGAGTCAATAAATGTCATGGTTTAAGTTTTCAAAGTTTTTAAATCGGTTTTATATAAATTTTATTTTTAAGCCGAAAAACGACCGTTTTAGCCTCGTTTTAAGTCGAATTAAGTGTTTAACCGAAAAACGAACTGAACCAGATTATCCACAACATTATCCGGATTACACAATCCGAATGTGTGGCCAAGGTTTGAGATGTGGGCCCCACCCCACACCATACATGGACCGATCGGTCCATTTGGTGCACAAACACATATCATTTTCTTTTTTTAACACTCCAACTCCACATTTCTCTCAACACTCTTCAACATTCATCCGAAAACCCAAGTTTTTAAGCAAGAATCATAAGGTATAAACATGTTATTATGGTTTAATCTTGGTTTTTAATTCCAAAATCTTGAGAAAATGAGGTTTCAAGTGAAAAATGGGTGAAAACCCGAGATGAAACCGATTCTTGCATGATCAAGTGATGTATACAAGTTATACAAGGGATCTTGGTCCAAGAAAGGAGTTAAAAGAGTCAAAAACGAATTTTTACGGTTAAAATCTTTGTTTTGATGTCTTAACCGAAACCATGAAAGGAATGGCTTGATTGTGGGTATAACTTGCTTGGTGTGGTGTTATTGTGCTTGTAGGTGTTATATCTAGTTGCTAGCAAAGGCTAGAAAGCAAGATCTTTGCGATCTAAAGCTAGAAACACAAGGTAGTTCGGTTTTTCGTATGATTTGTGTGATTTGGACAGATTGTGGTAGACTTAGAGTTGAGTCATGAAATTTCACAGAGATGATCTACACATGAAAATATGAGATCTGTGAAATTTTGGTAATTTTTGGATAAAGGATGAATATTTGGTGAATTTAATGCTCGGTTTTGGCTAAAAATGGTGAAAAATAGCTAAACATCATGAAAAATTCTGGAAAAATTCAGATAAGCTTTTTATAACATATAAAAGTCACACACAAAATTTCAGGTCCATTGGAGAAGTCTAAGTAGGCTTTTTGGTAAAACGAGTTCTAGGGTTTTCTAGCTCGGTTTTGGTGAAAATGGCATGAAAAATGAGTTTTTGGTTCTGTAAAAATTACTGGGAACTATGTGGATGGCAGGAGTCATCCCAGAAAATTTGGGATTTTCCTAAGGTCGTTTGGTATTTTCGACATATTTGGTGTTTAAATGACGTTTAAAAATAGATAAATAAATGTTAAATATAAAAATTAATTCTGGAAATATTTTTATAAAATTCCTTACTGTCAAAAACTGATTTGTCCAAAATTTCAAGATCCAAGACTAAACGGATAATTATTTGTGCTAAACAGAACATAAAAACAAACTTCTAAAGCTTAAAACGCGTAAACCGGCAAAGTGCGCCTAAGCGAGCTGACTGGTGTATAAAAACCCTAAAAATGGACTATTTTCATGAAACTAAGTTAATCAAGTAAAAATAAATCATCCGAAAGTAATTCGGATGATTTGGGTAATTTTACCCGATTTAGCAGTTTCCGGTATACTAAAGACGGAAACGGGCCCCGCGGCCAAACGGGGTGTCTAAACCGAGCTCTAATTTCACCACTTTAATTAAAATATCAGTAACAACTATTTTCGGGTCGTATGTGACCAAACTCATTTTTGAAAACATAAAGACGGTTAACCGTGCTAGGCACGCAAAACGAGAAAACAAACTAATGGTAATTTTGACTAAAGAACTCTAAGTGATATCACAATCTAAGTCCTGAGAAGTGTTTCGGGGTTAACATTGTCCCCGGATCGTGTACGGTACTGGGTTAACAGTGTCCCCAGACGTACCGGTTAACACGAATTTAAGTTATATTAATAGAAATTGTGTAGTAACGACTTAGGGATCGTATTACAGATCCGGACCGGTAGCTGTGCACAGTATTACATCTTTGCTCACAAAAAGGTGAGTTTCACAAGCCCCTTTTTATTGAACTGTTTTAAATATTTTCCCGGGGCGGAAAGCATGTTTTTATCAAAGTGTTTAAGTACATGCCGATCGCATGGAAATGAATATATTTATATAATGTTTATTGTACGGGAATCGTACGGTAATGTATTAAGATGGTAATTGTCTGAGTTGCTAATATTGTAAGACCCGAAACAGTGTTCTGGGTTAACAGTGTCCCCAGAGGTTATTAAATGTATTTCTGGGTTAACAGTGTCCCCAGAGGTTATTAAATGTATTTCTGGGTTAACAGTGTCCCCAGGGGTTATTAAATGTATTTATGGGTTAACAGTGTCCCCAGAGGTTATTAAATGTGTTTCTGGGTTAACAGAGGTTTCACTTGTATGCTCAGCATAATTACATCGTTAATTTATGATTATTAAAATGATTTGTCATGGTTTATTTAAATTAGTGAAACTCACCAACTATTCGTAGTTGACCCGTTTCCTTTACATGCTTTCTAGGTACACCCAAATTGGAATGAGTGATACGTGCTTGATGATGTGTGCTATTTTGTGGAAGCTTAAGAGTCTATATTTTGTATTAAACATGTTAACGTACTATTGGTAAAACTTATGTGATAACGCCTAGTCGGTAACGAAACTCGGAACAATGTAATACGTTTAAATTATTGTAGTGGTGTTTTCTTTATAAGCAATGTTGTTGATATCAGATGTGTCTGTTGCATCCCGTTTACGTTTCCGCTGCGGTTACGGGGTGTTACATAGACCGAGAACTCGATTTGTTGACCAACTAATTGACCGAAAACCACTCTTGCTCGAGAACACTCAGTCACCGAGAACAGAAATCAGCCGAGAACTAGCAGTAGCCGAGAACTAACAGTGGCCGAAAACTATATGAGCCGAGAACAGTTGCCGAAAACCAAAAAGTTTTTCAACTAACTTGCAACAAACTTCCGAGAAAGTGGGATTCTGATTTGTTTCCGAACCAAAGTCAATCTGCTCACAAGAATAGTTTCATTCTTCTTCTTCTCCGATTGTAAACTCGCCGGAAAAACACTATGACCACCGTAACAGTTGATCCTTGAATCGTTGATATCACAATAACGAGCCTAAATTCGTCTAAGGCTCTGATACCAATTGTAAGTCCCGAATCTGGATCACTACAATATGATATCAACTAAACGAGTATTGGTGCGGAAGACCAACACTCGGTGATTCAAGAACACGAAAAAGAATAGTAAGAGTAACACGGAATTGCTTCAAAACACACGTATATTATTAAATACGTCGGGTGCTTAAGCACTTACAATGATCAATCACCAATACTAGGAATGAACAACAAGTTCTGCTCACCCACTCTCTAGATGGTGGCTCTCAAAGTGTTCAAATTCTCTCAATGTGAACTCAACTAGCAACACTAAACCCTATACATGTATTCTCTATATATAGGGAAGCTAACAATCAGGCCTAAAGTAAAGCCCAAAGCCCACCGAGATCCCTTAGTGATCTCGGTTTACATACATAGCCCAACACTAAACCCAATAAACACGTAACTAAGTACAAACCACCAAATATGTTCTTCATTTCCAGATTTCTGGAAATCTTTTTTGAAGATTTGAAGATATGAATATTCAAGTTTGATTCGTTAATCTGAACTTGATTCGTTAACATATTTCATCAATTCTCTAAAGGTTATCATTGATTCGTTTCATCAGTTCGCTACTTAATTTGATTCGTGTCAAATAGATTCATGTGACACGTGTCTGCTTTGGGATTTGTGCTATAACAACCTGTGTCACGTGGCATTAGGTGTCAAAGTTTGTTACAAACAGTTGTAACAACCTGATTCACTATTGGTTGATTCGCTATCAACTATAGCTTGTTCGTTATCTAATTCGCTAAGGATTTCTTCGTGATTCGTTACAGGAAACCCTCTAGTTCGTTAAGATTGCACTTCGTGATTTTATTAGTCAATTCGTTAGTTTGACTGATTCGTTGACCATCTGTTTCGTGGTTTGACTGATTCGTTATCTTTTTAATTCGTTAATCATCAGATTCGTTACTTAATTCAAATCTGATTCGTTATCTGATAAACCTCAACTTCGTTAAGGTTTAATTCGCTACAACTGTTCACAGTTCGTTATACATTTTACAGTTCGTTAAACTCTTTTAATTTTAATCCTTAAGGTTTCAAATTTTACAAAAATGGCTGGTATGTATGCACTAGCTTCTCAAAACATGTTGATGCAACAAATGTTGCAAATTGATACCGAGATAGGTTCACATTCGAAATGTCCAAGGTTGATGAAATTTAGCGATTTTGCTAAATGGGAACCCCGTTTTCGTGCTCATTTGGGTTCTGTTCACCCTGACTACTCGTATTGCCTAGATGAGGTGTATATTGCACCAATGATTGGTGATGACACTATTGGTTATACTCCTAAAGCTATTTCTCAATACTCACAAGAAGAGAAGAAAGCATTAGAGATCGAGATAAAGGCTTATTCTACTCTGACTATGGCGTTACCCGAAAATATCTTTCATCAAGTGGGTAGCATAAAGAGATGTGCTTCCTTATTCCAACATCTTCGTATGAGAAGTATGGGGAACACAGCTGAGAGTAAGAAAGTGATGCTCAAGTTTCAGTTTCAAAACTTTAATCTATTGAAGGGAGAAACAGTTGAAGAGATGATTACACGGTTTAATCACTTAATTGCTGAAATGGACAAGATGAAATTGGAAGTTTCTGAGATGGATAAGATTGACACTATTAAGAATGTACTACCAAGTTATTACTCCACATTTTTAATGGTTCTGAAAGAGAATAACTATTTCTTGAATGAAGATTTGACTGCCATTGAATTCATGCAAAAGATTGAAGCAAAAGAATACGATCTTAAGTGTCAAAAATCTTCTAAGGAAAGTCAAGATCCTGCTTTCTATGGTGGTAGTATGTTAGGTCCCTTTAATATGGTCGATTCGGCTCGGATCTTAATCAATCATGTCATAACTCACACAAAATTAATCGTGTTGACAAGAGAGTTAATGACGGGTTACTATATTTAGAAAGATGACCGTTTGTTAAAGGCGAATCAATAACAAACATACGGTTGCAATGAATATTCAAAAATAGAAGGCACACATAGGATTCACTCAAAAGATTTCCATTTATATAATGTTCATCATACAAACGGGGTAATCGATTTAGGGTTTTATAAGGAATCCTAGGACAGCCGTCACACACAAAATATTCTCAATTAATGTGTCGGTCTTATTCGTATCATGTGTCAATCTGCCTCTGTTTGGCGGCGTGCCCTAAATATTCTATTTATAGGCCTGCCAACCTAGGACAGCTGTCATTCCTTCTAGAAACCCTATCCGATAATACATATTCAAATTACATATTCAAAAATAAAACTAAGTGTAAAACAAGTATTCCGGGTAGGCTTTTCATTAATCTTCAGTCTCCGAGTACGCAGTGTACTCGGCCTTCCTTCAGACTTGGTAAACATAGAAGTGTACTCGAAATCGGTTTCTGGGTAGACTTTACTTAAAGAATATTTTACTAAGTAAAATATTCACTGAGTAGACTTCAATCTTCTTGGACTTATCAAACTTTGCCCGACAAATCCTTACGAGAAACCTTGTTCTTCTATGGTCCTGTTCGGCTCATTGTCAGTTGAACAACTTATTGATAAGGCGTACTCGGGAGTACATACCTTACTTGAGCAGAACCTTACTCTAAATAACTTAGAGATATTCTATTAACTCATCAAGTATACTCGGACCATAATTATTAAAGAATACCTTGCCCGGTCTTCCAATTACTTGGCTTCTTGGACTTGGTTGACCATACCTTACTCGGAAGAGTAAAATACTTGGTCTTGAAGAACAACCCTGCTTGACAAAGTGAACCTTGCTCGGATATGCCAAATCAATGATCCTTACTCGGGAAATCACTAAAAAGCATACCTTGCTCGGATATCCACTTAAGAAGACTATTTGAAGTAAACCTTGCCCGGAAGGCAAAATCTCGTACTCGGCTAAGTAAAAGCTTGCTCGGAGTTCCAAGGTGTGCTCGGATTCAATACTTAGCAGTTTCTCAGGAGGTTGAGAAGATTCCAATCTTCCATATTCTTCGTTTAGGTCAAATCTCCTCATTTGGGTCAAACTTTTGACCCAACAATCTCCCCCTAGATTGGAACACCTCAGCTGACCCAAAACACTCTATGGTTACTTACACTTAGCAAAATACACATCAAATTAAAAGTCAAATTTCATAATCAAATTACAAAAGCAAAATTACATAAGCAAAAGTTGTCCGTAGACATTTCAAAGCAAAACCTAAGATAAAAATTCTTCAATCTACCCAAAGGTGCTTGTTTAGGCATGGAAAGTCCAATTTTTGCTGCTCTCTCAAAAATCCCAGCAACTCTGATTGCATACCACTTGTAGGCCTTTGCCTTTCCTTGGAATCAGAGAGATACAGTGCTGCAAGCACATTCAATTGCCATAGATTGAATTTTCTGAAGCCAATTTTAGAGAAGATCTTCACAATCTCTCCATTTTCCATCATAACATTCAGATGTTCTGTCCTGGAATCACAGAATATTCCACTTGGCATAACATTGTGGTTGACAGAAGGATTTTTTTTCCTTTTACAACAACCTTGTCAGGGGTTTTATCCATCTTCAAGTGCATCTGCATTGGTTTTTCCTGAGTAGCCACAGATATCTTCCTTTTCTTTGTTTTGTTCTGTTTTGAAAGCAAGGATGTTGTCTGTTTGCAGAATTCCTCTACTTTGAACTTCCCCTTCAATGTCATCCTTGACAGATCAACCATCTTTTTGGATATTCCTTTGTTCTTTCCAACCAGAGATTGAGCGGTTCCCTTCTTCATGTTCAGTTGTTGTCTTTTCATTTTCTTGAAGTTGCTCAAAATCTCTTTTCTTGTCATTGCTTTTACATGATCAAAAGGAATTCCACTTTTAACCAAAAATTTTGGTTTACCACCATACCTGCTAAAAAATTTTCGAATTTCCATTTCTTGTTCCAAATCATCTCTCAATTTCAAATCTTTCACTTCATTGTCTTGAACAATCTTTTCTTAACTCAGTGTGTTTGAAATTTTATCAATAACAGCATCCAGTTTCTCTTTCACTTTTGTCTCTGGTTCTTCTTGCTTAATCAACTTGAGTAGAGATACTAGTACACCATTTGGAATTTCTTTATCATTTAAGCAGTTGTCAATTACTTCTTGTGGGACTTCTTTCCGATCATTCTTCACTTCATCTCTCAGCTTTCTCTTATCTTCAAACATTTTCAACAAGTTTTCTTGTTTTTCAAGGTCTTTATCAGACAATGTTTGACTCAGAAATTCTCTGTCATTAATTTCTGTCAATCTTTGCTCATAGACTCTTTTGGCTTCTGATTCAGATTCATTCATTTCAGAGTCCATTGTATTCATTTCAAAGTCCATTGTCTTAATTTCAACATCCTCTTGTGCAATTTCTTTTCCTTTCAATTTCCTTCTTTCCTCACGATCCTTCCTTTCATTTTCTGGAACATTGTCAGCTTCATCATCTGAGCTGTCCTTTTCATAAATTGAGAGAAGCTTCAGCGAATTCTCCCCCTGATTCAGTACTTTCTCCCCCTGTTTTAGGGCAGCTGAGATCTTCTCAACCTCAGAAAGATGATGTTTGTAGGAATTGGAATTACTTGGAGTTGGATCCATTTCTGATTTTCTGTTATATCCAAGAACACACAATTATCAGTTAGATCTCAAAATAAAATAAAATGAAAATAAAAATATTAATATCATTTCAATTCAAACCGTTGTCTTGAATAATATTGAAATCTGCACAGACACACAAATGTGAGTTACACTTTAAATGTGAAGTTTGAATTTTGAATAGCATATGCAGGTCTTCATTTAATGAGAGTTAAGTCAAACGTAAGGTACATATCTGTAGCTTTATCAGAAAAGAGTTATGAATAAAGGTCTGCATATTTTGCTTTTCTTCAGCATGTCAGATAAAGTGAGAGATTTTAAAAGTGTTTTGTCTTTTATCTCATAAATCTCTTATCTATTTCAAGAATGGTTTGCTTTGTAATATCAGATTTGCAGTGAAAAGAGAGAGAGGAAATAATGTTGAAAAATTTGCCTTACTCCCTCTTTTATATCTTTTGAAAGTGGGTTTTAAATGCTTTTTGTCATTTTGTGAATTATTAGCTGTCAACCAGTAACATTATCCACTTGATATATTAAAAACATTTAATTTTATTTAAGATCATAAGACCTTACTCGAAAGCTTAATATATCCAAAGTCTACTCGGTCTACTTCCACTAACAAACCTTACTCGGTCAAACTTTACTCGCACAAATTTTCAATTTGGAATATACAAAGTTTGCCCGAATACGTTTTTATGAAGAAAGCTTACCTGAAATACTTGATTTCTTGAGAAATAAATCACAAGACTAATAATCAAGCACAGTTATCAATTAAGATCCTCACAAAGATTTCTCAAATTCAAATTGAAACTTATCTAGCATGAACCCTAATAAGAATCATAATCAAATTTTATCATATTAACTAACATATTCAAACAACGCATTCATTCAAGTATGAATCTAAACAATTTCATCATACCAACTCACATATTCAATCAACGCATTCATTCAGGTATGAATCTAAACAATTTCATCATACCTACTCACATATTCAATCAACGCATTCATTCAAGTATGCTTGTATACATAGTGTGCTCGAGCACTCTTTCAAATGTAAAGTGTGCTCAGACAACAATCTTATGCAAAGTATACCCGAAAAACCTTCATATAGTACAAAGTGTGCCCGGAAAGAAATTCTGACAGATAGTGTACTCGGAAAGTCAAGTTTTTGAAAATTACGAAGTATATTGAAGGAACACAAGTGTACCCGAAATATAAAGTGTGCTCGGAAAACAAAGTTTTCCCGAAAACACTTTTAATTTCAAAGAGATCATAAACACACAAATCACAGAGCATGCTCGGAACGAAATTAAACACATAAACATCTAAGTGTGCAATAGTCTAAAATTTCATAGAGCTTGCCCGAAAATCCTATGTTAGCACTTAGCTTGCTAGGAAAAACACATTCAATCATCAGGTATTCCCTTGCTCGAGGAAATTCAACATATCAAACCATACCCGAAAAATGACAAACTTAAACAGTAACATCTAAGTGTGCCCGGAAAGATTAACAAGCCTTTCCTAACAACATATTCACACAAAGCTTACTCGGTGTACTCACTTAAGTTCACAAAGTTTGCTTGGAAACACAATCAGCATATAACATGCATAGCTTACTCGAAACTAGCATATAACATGCATAGCTTGCTCAAAACAAGAATTTCTTGTTAAAAGACAGCTATTACAACACATAATCATCTCAAGACTTCAAGCTTACTCGGGAAAATGAGTGTAACAGTGTACTTTACCCGTAAAGTGTAAACACTTCAAAGCATGCTCGAAAATCATAAAGTTAGTCAGAAATGACTAAGCTTACTCGGAAAGTTTGAAAATTTTCAAACCTTACCCGAAACAACATATTCACACATAATCAACTGTTTTGTACTCGGAAAGGTTATGATTCATTAACCTTACCCGAAAATACATATTCAAAC